>NW_027514358.1:762500-967500 GCF_048772815.1 Callospermophilus lateralis | reverse complement strand
TATAGGGGATCTTCCACATGCTGAGAAACTCAAAGGTCCATGCAGAAATGATTCCTGGAGGAGTTGTAAGCAGCTATGGAGGACCTAAGAGAGCAAAAGTCATCCTCCATGGCAAACAACCTGGTCAGGATGAAGGGTTGTGTCTGAATCAGCTTCTCTCTTCTTAATGTAGAGAAGATGGACCAAACCAGGCCTGTGTGGAGAGCTGTTCCCAGGTGCCAATGGTTGATATACCAATCTAACTTGTGAAAGTGTCACAGGAAGTAGGGGCAGCCTCCATCTCAGGGGACCCTTGAAAGCAATTGTTAGGACAAAGTGGTTGCCACGGCAGTAACCTCATTCAGTTCCTGAATGAAGTGACCTACCTCTCTTCCTTGATGACGGATCTCTCTGAACTTGGGATCCAGGAAGCCAGGCACCCAGAGTCAGTCCCAGTTTCTTTCCCAGTGGGCTCAGTTGTTTGGAATAAGTAAGGACAGAGTAAGTCTTCCTTGGTACCTACTGATGTGAGGATTGCCAAATGCCAGGAGAGCTCTGAAAAGGGGAATTTCCTGAGAAAGCAGGTAGTGGCTCACCACTGGCTCCTGAAAACTTCACAGTGTTGGCCAAGGAGACCAGATCTGAGAAGGACAGGCCATTTCAAGGAAACATAGTATGGCCCATCAGTCAGAGTACATTCCAATTAGTCACAGACCTACTTGAATAAAGGAGGTGTCGTTGTGGGTGTGGTTGTGATTTTGTGGTTTAGTCTCATGTTCTGAGAATAGGTAAGAAAGGCGGTTTGTTTGTTTTGGAGTGGACTGTTTATAGTAAGTCATTTGACAAGGCGATTGTTGGTATGCCTGTGTATCCCACTGTGTCCGTGGTTGTAGACATTATAAAAGATAATGCATCAATGGATGTGTCCTGTCTAGTAGAAAGTTTGCCAACATTCATCCTGTCCAATTTATGAGTGGACTGCAGGTTGCTTTAGGGACCAGCAACACCCACTATCTTCTGAAGTTCCTGTTTTCTTCCTGAATTCTGGCCACTCTCCAGAGTAGGCTCATGGTTTTCTGTCCAAGATATGTACCACCTCCAAGCTCTGTGACATGTCCATGTACTGGATAGCTGAATGGAATAGCAAGCATCTCAGAAAACTCAGATAACAGTGTGACAAAGAAAGTCTCAGTAGAGAAACCCTGCTTTGGGCCTTTTGCTTACCTATTTTTCTGTTGCTCTGAGTGTCAGGAAGGTCTTTGCCTCAGTCCACCAATTTGTGAAGCCTTAAGAAAACAGTTTTCAAATGGAAATGAATGGGCATCACCTGTGTATCTTTGCTTAATTGCTTTGGAAAGGGATGTGTCTGAATCAGCCACTTGGCCCTGTGTGAGGCAGTGGCTTAGATTCTCAGCACCTGTTGGAACTAAAGAAAGATTCCATGTGTGCTTTCAAAACCAAAATGGCAAAAAGATCAGTCACTGTGTATGGAGTATCTTGCCTTACTCTGATAGGTTTCTGATCTCCATCAAGTGAGAATATGGATCCTTTGAGTCAAATGAGTTCTTCAAAGCCCTGGAGAGGCTAGCCCATATGAGCTTGGGTTTTTTCATTATTCCAAATCACATAAAGAATCTATACCTGACAGTCAGTAGGCCTCAAATTGGAGAAGCAGAGCAGTATTAAGGCCAGGCTTATTTTATCACTCCTGGTTCACAGGAATGGTGTCCAGGCCTAGCTGACTTTAAGCAAATAAGGGACAAGGGAGCTTGTTTTGGATACCGTCTTGTGCTGCACCCCTCATGAAAACCTCCAGCCAGAGGTTATAATGAGTGTCTATATGGAAGAAGGTGAGGACCATGTGGGAGTGTTTTGGTTTTAATTGTGTTCATTTGTGTAGCAGTTGGAAGAAATGACTGGATCCACCAGGGCTGGAACTTTGGTATGATTCCCCTTAGAGACTGAGTTCTGAAACTGACCTCAGAAAAGTATTGTCATGAATTGTGTTGGATTTTAGAATGCCACGCATGAGAGTCGCCCTTGGAAACTGAAATCTAGGCCAAGGGTGGCTTTCGACTGATCACTGGGAATCTCAGCCAGGATATCACATGATTTTATTCTGAAAGACTTGACAGGCATAGTTGAGAGTCAAAACACACATGGACCTCACATTGTAGACCTCAATGGGCTGGGCTTCATGTGACCGTTTGGCTACTCTTTGGGAAGCCTTGCCTTTGAGAGTTCTCCAGAGCATTCATTGAAATGAGGTTCCTCAACATTAAATGGTTCCTGAATGAATTGAAACCCACAGTTTCTCCAACTTCATCCTTGAAAAGTGGCTAGATAAACACCCTGAAATTTTTAAAACTCCCATGACCAGGTGGCACTGGAGAACCTTTGGATCTCCTGTTGCTGATCATGAGTGTACCAGACAGTGCCTTGATTGACTGGGTTTCATGAAAATGGTGAAGAACAGAGATGCCAGTAATTTGCACTGCTGAATAGTGGGCCCAGAGCAGTGGTGTGCAGGTGTGTGATAAAATATCTGAGGTGGGGCCGTGTGGATTTCCAATTGACTTCCAAATGCCTTTTGGCTGCCATGGTGCATCCAGCAGAACCTTACATGTTAAGGCATCTTATTATATGGAGAGGTTTCAAGGCAATGTTCAGAATCAGGTGGGTATGGTCAAGGAAAAAGCTATGTGAAATAGAAGCCTGGTTGGTGCATTCTCCTGCAGTTTCTGACCCACCACACGTGACAGAACTCCCTCCAGCACTGTGTCGCAGTTGAACTCCTTGTATTTTGTGAAGCAAATACCAAACTCCCAGTGCAGCACCAAGAAACACCACAAAAATGGAGGATGATCAAATGGCTTCACAGTCCACACAGGGAGACACTTAGCCCCCAATGGCCACAGTTTACCTACCAAGAGATAATTCAGCACTGCTGCCTCATGTTCATTGGAAAATAAGAAACCATGCTCTCCATTCACATACATGCAGACCCAGCTTTGATGGTCTCACTAGAAAAGAAGCTAAACCTTCTGACAACAAAATATATTTAAAGTATCCAACCTCAGAGGCAGTTTCTCAAGAAGTCTTTAGGCCAGCAGAGCTCTATGTTTGTGGAGTGTTTACCTCTTAGACCAGGATGTAAGAAAAGAACACTGACTCCAATTAAAATCAAATTAAAGTAAGCTTATTATTTCCACTGGCTGGGCTGCCACTCCCTCCCAAAATTGCGAGAACAAGAGAGCAACCCCACCTTTACTACAGCCCAGGTTTGTAGCCCAGAAAGTTACACAAAAATGAGGTAACAGATAATAGAACTCTGACAAGCATCACACTAATGGGAGTTTACTTTTTTTTTTTTTTTTTGCTAGCCCTAACATCAAAATTTATGAGGACCATTAGAGCCTCAGAGAGGGTCATTGTCTGGCCACAAAAGGCCAATATTTATGAGGTGTGACAAAGTTTCAGAGAGGGCTGCTATCTGGTCAGAGAGCCATGCACGGGTGAGTTCAAGGCACGGGCAGTCATTCCAAGCAGGTTCAGAATTTGCAGTAATTTACAGTAAAGCCAAAATGATTTTTTCATGGCTTTGTTGCAAGATGACTCCCAATTTTAATAAAAGGTAAGGTTGGGTGTATCATTCCCCCCTTTTCTTATGTGTCCCTTTGTAATCCTTGATAGGTTAGTGGAAAAGCACAGAGGAAATTTTAATCCCTCAGTTAACAGTCACCAAATTTTTAGAACTCACCGAAAACCAGTCTCCCTGATATTACCTGACTTAATTAATTACTTATATTGATAATCTATTTATTTTTGGCTCCATTGGTGTAAGTAGAGAGTCGTCTCTCATTTTGGCTTTTTCTCACCTGAGAAAGGGTGACATGAGTGTGCATGGCGTGAGGGACATGAGTTGCCTTTTTGAAGTCAGTTCTTTTTGAAGTCTTGTTGAGGAAGAACAGGTTGTAAAGTCATCTGGGGATGGGTTCATCTATGAGAGAAACAAAAAACATGAGTATTGAATAAATGTTGCAGTAGCTGGATCATGTCACTGTATGAAGTACCCTCACCAGTCTTTAATATCCCCAATTATCAGGACTGTGAACTTAATATTTAACTTTTAGTGATACAGTTGTCCCTCCCCATAATATACAGTTTAATAATTTAATGTCATCTGATTTTGCAGAATCCTTTCACTAGTATGACCTCTGTGTTTAATAGAGAAACATTTAATTCTGTTACTCAGGGCTGGATAATTGTACTAGCAAACACCAAGCCTACCTGTGTAGGTTAGGAATATCTGTAGGCCTTAAACTAAAAACTTCTGCCTCTGGCAGCTCCTCTTGATAGTCTATTTTTATAGTTATCAGGCATTCCTCTCTGAGAATCCTTCTTTGTAGCCAACAGTTTTACTTATTTTGGGAGGCTAACATAAAGTGTATACCTTAAAATATTATTATTATTATTATTATTATTATTATTATTATTGTTATTTAAAATGCCCAGGATTGGCTGTATTTTGGTTTTAACTGTCTTTGCTAAGTGTTTTAGATGAAGCAGTCAAACTGACTTTTGTTTCTATCTATTGTTAGCAGTCAGCTGAGCTTTTATGGGAGTCATTTTTTGGGAAACTTGAGAGCAGCTTCTCAGTTCTGCTAGTGCAATTTGAGCTATGTGGGTCCAGGTCTTGCTTGACCATGTGGCTTCCCTCAGAAGCATCAGGGATGTCTCCCTTTCCTGATGACTCACCTCTTTGTAGCAAATGCACTGATTGGCTTTCTGTTCTCCAGTGGTCTCATTAATCTCTCTGATCGGGAGGTTATGTGGCCCAGAGTTGCAAAGCTCATAGAGAAATCCCTTGTTCCCTGGATTCAGACTGACTCAGAGGGCAAGAGTCAAATATCGTTTTTTTTGGACCTTTTTATTTAACTTTAATTTTCAATCCTAATCTGAAACAACCAGCAAATGAATTCTAACAGCCATATATTAAGAGTACTGTGCTTTAATGTCTATAAGTTTATAATTATTTATATATTATTAATTGGGATCTTATTATTCTGTCTGTCTTGTAGTTGATGACTTATTATCTTAAATTAACCCATGTTGTGTTCTTAAAGCAACACTTATGTAAAACACTAACAGGGAATCTTTAGATCACTTATAAGGAAATTAAAAAATAAAATTTTTTTAACAAGAGTAAAAATACTTAGTTCATGTAATAGCTACCCTGAATTTTTTGGGTGAGTTATATATTATATCATCTTTTTGAGATCCTAGTAATCTTGACAGAAAAAAAAAATTTGAACATAACTTTAAATGAAATAAAATCTGACCTACTGCTTTCGTAGTCATTCTCACATGTAGTAAGATGGGACACAGAGTCTTATCTCAGGTAAGCAGCGCTCCTTATAAACCTTAAATGCTTTAGTTCTAAAGCTGATCTTTGTTTTTTAAATATCATTTTACAAAGTTTACATAAATTTTTTGAGGTCACATGAACATTAGCTCACACCATATGATATCACATTTAAAACATGAATTAAAGTACGGCTGAAAGATTTTAACCTTTACATAGATTAGGGTCTCATTAACTTAAAAATACATTTACATTGTTCCACAATGTAAAAAGTAACATAAAACTTTACATATATTATTGATAACAGGTAAATAAATCCCCAATATATATTTTATTTACCATACAACTTCAGAACACCTGCTTGATATAATGCTCTTTTAAAGTTTCTACCTTATAGAGTTTTATAACTGGAAGATATGAGCACATTAATAGCATCACAATTACATTGATGTTTCTACATTAACCAAGTTTAGCTTTTAAAGAAATGGCAGTACAGTGCTCTAAAATAACAGTTCTTAATTAAACAGTTGTTTAATTTTTATGGTTGCCTGCTCTAGAAAATTTATATCTTAATAAACTAAATGTTATGGGTAAACTTATGTTTAAGAAATTTTTGTCTCTTTAACACATGACTGATTTTTACAATCTTATACAGACTTTAGTACAAACTTATACAGACCTTAGTATATCAATCAGATATCAAACAAAAGTACACATGAATGAGTAATCCCATATCATATTTACTTTACTTATTTATCAAAATATTAGACAAATGTTTTGAACAGTGTAAGCCATTTTTTTTTTGATTGAAAGAAAAGTCCTGGAACATAGGCATATTAGACCTTTTGTAGACATTAATATTTTATTAGATTTTTGAACACCTAGAAAAACTTGTAAGCTTAAATTTAAAGAAATTTATATTTATCAGTTTACCCAATTTAAATTGAAACATTTAAATCACGTGAATTAAAGATCTTTGGATCCACTTTTTAAAATTGTTTTTATGAGTGCTTTTTAATATAAGTGCTCCTTATATATGTTAATTTGTGTATCATATATATGATATACGGACATATGTATACATATATAGACATACAACACATAACAAATTGTGCACACATAATAAAAGTGAAGGCCTTGTAACTTTTCACAGGTGAAATCTCCACTGCAATGATTTAAAAATTCCACAGTCGGTCAAAGATATTACTGATCAGAAAAACATTAACCTAGGTCTGTAGGAGCAAAATCATGAGCTCAAAAAATAAATAAAGAATCTAAGGAAAAAAAAATGAGTCCTAGAAAAAATGACTGGCCAGTAATAAGTAAATACCATACAATTTATTTTTTTTTCCTTAGGCCTCAAATAAGTCTCCTACTAAGCTTACAGGCTTCTTTCATTTGCATTTCAAAATAATCCCTGGCTGAGGTCTGGAAGAAGCAGGAAAAAATGGCTATTCTGAGCAGAAACCTTAGGCCTAAGGTATTTTAACCATTATTTTCAGGTTAGGATGTTGAAAATTATGATACAAGTTTAAGATACAATTCACAAAATTTTATATCTTTACAAGTTGTTTTGTCAACAGATATCATACTATGATTTAGTATCCTTGTCCAAATTAATGCACTGGTACACACAGTGACATTTTCCCAGGCTACCTAATTTAAAATTGGTGAAAAAAAGACTGAATGATTGGGAAGTTACTTGCCAACTTGGAAGTAGAGTTCTTTAGTTTTCCATCCTAAGTATTTATGTTCTCTGGCATGAATTATCTGAAACCATAAACTAAACAATTACCTAAACCCGACTTTTAACTGCAAGATTGTGAAATGCTTCAAAAACCCATTCAGATACCAGATTGATACAATGAAACATCATCATTTAGACACAAATTCAGCTAAGATCATTTCCAAGAAACAATTTATAATATTAACACATTATTGCACATGTCTTAAAGGGCCAGAAAAAAGGCACAAGACAGGCAGAAATGAACTCCAGACAATGGCTGACAGACAGAACCCTTTAAAACAGAGCAAATAACAGAAAAATCTCCTTCCCCAGTGGCACCACAGATGTCCCCACAAGGGGACCAAATGTTTTCACAGAGGAGCAACCTGAAATGTAAAATAAAGTGTCTCCATGGTGACTTTACTGCATTTAGTGTCCCCTTTTTGTTTTTCTCTTTTTTTAAGAAGACAGAGGCGGCATTATCCTTACAGTGCAGGGAACGAAGGAGGGAATTCCCTGAATAAACAGGGCTTTGGCAGATGCTGGGAGATACTCAGTTCTTCATTCCCCAGCAGGCATTGCCATCTGCACTGGGTGTGCTCCAGGCAGCCAGCTAGGGGCTTCTCTCATTCTGCTTAACAAATGGTGGTAAAGTTCATCACAGTTCCTTAAAACACAGTCCAAAGGGGTGTCAGGCTTACTTGCTTTGTTACCCATTTTCACGTTCAATATCCTTAAGATTTTATCACAGAAATCACAAAACAAAATGCACAAAAACAAAAAAACATATAGAACACAGAACAAAACACACACAAAAAAAAAACAAAAAAAAAAAACAGAATCCCGGTGCCAAAACAGAAAAACAGAGGAGCAATTCAACATCTTGCTAAAGCTCTGGGGTAGGAGCACGTGCGTGTCCCTCGGCACCTCTCTAACCTTGAAAGGAATTCCCTACAGAACGGAACAGAGGACAGAACGATTCTCATTACTGTCCTGGACAGGAGTGTATGTGAGCCTCCCCAGGCCACCTCTCTGTCATTAGAAGGTGCCACTTACCTATGGAGGCCTCCTCCACCAGGTGCTTGCTAATAGTTTCAGTGCGGTGGTTCACTGCAGTGCTCCCCAGACCGACGGCTCACTCCAAGGCCTTGGAACATCTCAAGTTGTGCACCCCCTAGAGTGGCTCCCCAGCCCATAGCCCTGGAGGGAAGGCCAGCTTCAGAATTTTCAGCAGTCTGGCCTTGTGATCTGGTCGGGCAGGGTCATCTCACTGGGGAACTCCAAAATGTTGGACTAGGATGCAAGAAAAGACCACTGACTCCAATTAAAATCAAATTAAGGCAAGCTTATTATTAAAACCGGCCAGGCTGCCTCTCCCTCCAAAAATGGCGGGAACAAGACAGCAACACCACGTTTCCTACAGCCCAGCTATATAGCCCAGAAAGTTACACAAAAAGGGGGTTACAGATAACAGAACTTTGAAAGCATCACACTAATGGTAGTTTACATTTTTTTTGCTGGCCCCAACATCAGAAATTATGAGGACCATTAGAGACTCAGAGAGGGTCGTTGTCTGGCCTGGGGAGGCCAATATTTATTAGGTGTCACTAATGTTTCAGAGAGCACTGTTATCTGGTCAGAGAGCCAGGCATGGATGAGTTCAAGGCACGGGCACGCATTCCAAGCAGGTTCAGAATTTGCAGTAATTTATAGTAAAGCCCAAATTATCTTTTCACGGCTTTCTGGCAAGATGGCTCCCAATTCTAATAAAAGATCAGGTTGGGTCTATCAAGCCTGTCCTTTACTTTTGGAAACTCCTCTACAACCTGCAAGGTTGTGAACTCCTGACCATTTTACATTCCAGATATGTATTCACAGATTTTCTAACTCTTGTCCTCCAACTGTGTTTTACTTGGGGTGAAGGTAATATCAAGGCATTGTTCTCGATGAGAGTGGGAAGATTTTTGTGTAGCACATATTTGCATACACATTTAGGAGATCACTCCTCCTAAACACTGTTGGAACAGAAAATTCAATCTATGGGGGAGCTTCCTAGCTGAACAACATTATACATAAATTCAAGTTCATTAAATAAATAGTTTTGGATCAGTGGATGATATATATTTCAAGATGGATTTAAATTGGCATATATATTGCTACATTTTAATGTCCATGTGACTTTTGTGTTCATATTTTTTTGTGATTTATGTGGATTTATAATCAAATTTTCACAAGATTGTTCTCAGAAATATTCATCCAACTTAAATACATACTTTTTTCCTAGTACTGAAAAGTAACTTCAGTGAATGGTGCATAAAAATCCTAATATTTCTACAGTAACTGACCCAGATTAACATCAATGCAAGTAGATTCCTATGGGACATGATGTGTATTTTGATGTTCATTTTTATTCATCACCGGTACATTACTATTTCTGCAGTTTATGCACATTATATATAGTATGATATATAATGTTCAATCACTTCCTGCTTGAGAACACATGTATTCTTACAGGTTTCTTGACTATTCTTTTCATGAGACTTCTTTCCAAACACATTATTTTTGATTTCCATAATCACTTTTGAAACAAAACTCACACACCTTTCAGGATAAACCACAACCATAATATTACCATTAGATGTATAACTGGTTGCAGTGAATGATTGTATATCAATGTGAGATTTCTTTTATATTTTCAGATATCAATTCAATCCATTATTTAAAGTGGAACCAGTTATATTATTTATTCACATGAAGGTCAATTGATGCATTACCAATATATTCTATGACACAGGGTATACCCCTTTGTACCCCCAATACTAATTTATATTTCTTCAAAATAGTGCTCCCAGAAATGGTGGAAGGAATACTCATGTCACCTGATCTACATATACATTTTATCACAATAATATTCTGGACACAAAATGCAAAGGTCACACTTATGATTTTACCAAAGCCTAAATAAAAAGTGAGCATGGATTAATAAAAACATCCATGTCCTGGTTACCTAATGCTCTCAAAAGTCAATCCAATTTGTGACAACATATTAGTTTCTGCCTAAGATTATATATTCAGACTCAAACCGTTGAAAATGTCTAAACAAATTACACACTTTATACTTCTACTGACTTCCTAATGTCTCTATTTATATCTGCTTTCCTACATATTTTCCCCAATTCGTCATTGTGCTGACATTTACATTCACTCTCTACCCGATACCTTATTTGTAAAGAACTTTTGGTACAAATGCTATACTAACTCTTCTTTCTAAATCTACTGACTATCTTGCTAATCCTACAGACTATCCCTTTTTTATTGGATATTCTGTATGTTATTCAATCATCCAGTGTATAAGATCCTATTTCTTTGTATATCGATTTATCTGAGACATCTGTGCAGAATATAATTCAAAGCAAAGTATGCTACTCAAGGGCCCAATGTCCTACTTGGCTTCAAGTCTTCCCTAGATTTCTGTTTCCATACTTATATTTCACCTATATATTCTTGTAAATATCTCAGGTTCCCAATACCATTATTCATCCAGCAGAATGATTCCTAACCCAAATAGAACATGATATTAACACTAACCATACACTGTTCCCTCAATCTAACTTTACAGCAGTGCAGGGATAGAGTTGGTCTTACAATACAGGAATATAGGGGATCTTCCACCTGCTGAGAATCTCAAAGATCCATGCAGAAATTATCCCTGAAGAAGATATAGAATGCTATGAAGGACCTGAGAGACCAAAAGTCATTTTCCATGGCAAATAACCTTGTCAGGATGAAGAGATGTGTCTGAATAAGCCTCTCGCATTTTAATGTAGACAAAATGGACAAAACCAAGCCTGTGTGGAGATCTCTCCCCCAGTACCTATGGTTGATATACCATTATAACTTGTGAAAGTGTCACAGGAAGTAGGGGCAGCCTCCATCTCATGGGACCCTAGGAAGAAACTGTTAGGACAAAGTGTTTGCCAAGGCTGTGAGCTCATTCAGTTCATGAAGGAAGTGACCTACCTCACTTCTTTGTGATGGAACTCTCTGAACTTGGGATCCCGGAAACCAGGCACCCAGGGCCAGGCCCAGTAACAGTCACAGAGATCTCACTTGTTTGGATTTATCATGGAAAGAGTCAGTCTTTCTTGGTACCTACAGATGTGAAGATGGCCAAATGCCAGAAAAAATCTGAAGAGGTGTCTTTCCTGAGAAAGCAGGTAGTGGCGGCTCAAAGCTGGCTCCTGACAACTTCACAGAGTGGGCCAAGGAGTCCAGATTTGAGAACAGATAGGCCATTTCGGGTGAACAAAGAATGGCTCACCAGGCAGAAGACACTCCGGTTAGTAACAGACCTTCTTGGGGGAAGGAGGTGCATTTGTGGGAATGAGTGTGGGTTTGTGGTTTTGTCTCATGTTCTGAGAATACGTAGGAAAGTTGGTTTGTTTGTTTTGGAGTGGACTGTTTCTATTAAGTCATTTGACAAGGCAAGTGTTTCTATGTCTGTGTATCCCACTTTGTCCGTGGGTGTAGACATTACAAAAGAAAATGCAACAATGGATGTGTCCTGTCTAGGAGAAAGCTTCCCAACATTCACGCTGCCCAATTTATAAAAGGACAGTGGATTGCCTTATTTGTGGGCAAGACCTGCAATCTTCCTAAGTTCCTGTTTTCTTCCTGAATTCTGGCCACTCTCCAGAATAGGCTCATGATTTTGTGACCAAGATAGGTACCACCTCCAAGCTCTGTGACTTGGCCATGTACTGGATAGCTGAAGGGAATGGCAAGAATCTCAGTAAACTAAGATATCAGTGTTACCAGGAAAAGTCTCAGTGGAGAAACCCTGCTTTGGGACTTTTGCTTACCTATTGTTCTATAGCACTAAATGTCAGGAAGGTCTTTGCCAAGGCCACCCCGTTGTGAAGCCTGAATAAAACAGTTCTCTAATGCAAATGAATGGGCATCACCTGTCCCTCTTTGAGTAATTGATTTCGAAAGGGATGTGTCTGAATCAGCCTGTTGGCCCTGTGTGAGGCTGTGGCTTAGATTCTCAGCACCTGATGGATCTAAAGAAAGATGCCATGTGTGCATCCTAAACCAAAATGGCCAAAAGAGCATTCATAATGGATGAAGTCTCTCGCCTTCCTCTGTAAGTTTCCTGACCTCCATAAGGTGAGAATAGGAATCCTTTGGGTCAAATGAGTTCTTCAAAGCCCTTCAGAGTCTAGCCCATTGGTGTTTGGGTTTTCTCATGACCCCAATCCACATGAAGAATCTAAACCCCACAGTCAGTAGGCCTCAAATTTCAGAAGTGGAACAGTAATAATGGTAGGCCTATTTGATCACTCCTGGTTCACAGGAAGGGTTTCCAGGCCACCCTGACTTTAGGCAAATGACGGGCAAGGGAGCTTATTTTGGACACTGTCTTGTCCAGCGCCCCTCATAGAAACCTCCAGCTAGAGGTTATGATGAGTGTCTATGTGGAAAAGATGAGGGCCATATGGGAGTGTTTTCGTTTAAATTTTGGTCATTTGTGTGGAGATTGGAAGAAATCACTGGGTCCACCTGGGCTTGAACTCTGGTGTGAATCCACATAGAGACTGAGTTCTGGAACTGACCTCAGAGAAGAATTGCCATGAGTTTTGTTGGGATTTTAGGAGGCCACGCATGAAAGTAGCCCTTATAAACTTAGATCAAGGCCACAGAGCACTGGGAATCTCAGCCAAGATAATCCATGATTTTCTTCTTAAAGTCTTGGCAGCCATAGTTGAGAGTTAAAACACACATGTACCTCACATTGTAGACTTCAATTGGACTGGCTTCATGTGACCTTTTGTCCACTCTTTGGGATTCCTTGCCTATGAGAGTTCTCCAGAGTTTCATTGAAATGAGCTTCCTCAACATTTAATGGTTTTTGAAACCCAAAGTTCCTCCAACTTCATCCTCGAAAAATGGCTAGATAAACACCATGAAATTTTTGAAATTCCCATGACCAGGTGGCACTGGAGAATCTTTGGATGTCCTATTGCTGATCATGAGTGTATCAGACAGTGCCTTGACTGACTGGGTTTCATGAAAATTGTGTAGAACAGAGATGCCAGTAAGTTGGAACCTGCAAATTAGTGGGCCTAGAGCAGTGGTGTGAAGGTGTGTGATAAAACATGTGTGGTGGGGCTATGTGGATCTGCCATTTGCTTCCAAATGGCTTGTGACTGACATGGTACAGCCAGCAGAACCTTCCATGTAAAGGCATCTTTTTATATAGGGAGATTTCAAGGCAATGTTCAGAATCAGGTTGCTATGGACAAAGGGGCAACCCATGTGGGATAAAATCCTGGTTGGTGCATTCACATGCAGACCGTGAGCTCCACATGTGACAGAACTCCCTCCAGCACTGTGTCCCAGTTGATCTCCTTGTATTTCATGAAGAAAATACCAAAGTCCCAGTGCAGCAGCAAGAACCACCACGAAAAGTGGAGGAGGACCAAATGGCTTCACAGTTCACACGGTGAGTCACTTAGCTCCCAGTGGCCATAGTTTAACTAAAAAGAGAATATTCGCACTGCTGCCTCATGTTCATTGGAAAATTAGAAACAATGTCCTCCAGGTCACATAGATGCAGACCCAGCTTTGATGGTCTCACTAGAAAGTAAGCTAAAGCTACTGACAACAACATATATTTCAAGTGCCCAACCTCAGAGGCAGTTTATCAAGAAGTCTTTAGGCCAGCAGAGCTCCATGTTTGTGGAGTGTTTACCATGTGCCTTACTTTTGGAAACTGCTCTACCACTTCCAAGGTTGTTAACTCCTGAGTATATTCCATTCCACATATGCATTCACAGATTTTCTAACTTTTCTCCTCTAATTGTGTCTTACTTGGGACGAAGTTAATGTCAAGGCATTGTTGTGGATGAGAGTGGGAAGATTTTTGTGTAGCACATATATGCATACACATTAGATTCATTTTCCAATTTTCCATTCAAAATACTTAATCCCTGACAGTAACTCATAAACTACTAGACTCTGACTGCTAATCCTAATATAATGGAGAAAACTAACCCAAACAGAATAGAAATACAAGCAGTTCAAAAAAGGCATGGTGTATAGTTGGACTTGCCATTTGCATTATGAAGGGTAGGTGTTATAAATCTAGTTAATTTTTAATTGAAATAGTTCTCCTTGTGTTTTTAAAGTTAATAAATATATAAATTCCTGTCTCCCTTTCTCTGTAGCCTATTCAGAACATGTAATTTTATATGCACATATAGAATCCTACCTGGTATCACATGTACATTCTTGTGAGGTGGCTGACTTGGCAGATACAAATTATGAGAAGAGATCACTCCTCCTAAACCCTGTTGGATCTTAAAATTCAACCTATGGGTGAGCTTCCTAGTTGAACAACATTAAACATAA
Source organism: Callospermophilus lateralis (assembly GCF_048772815.1). Taxonomy (NCBI): domain Eukaryota; kingdom Metazoa; phylum Chordata; class Mammalia; order Rodentia; family Sciuridae; genus Callospermophilus; species Callospermophilus lateralis. The sequence goes on along the minus strand of NW_027514358.1, from coordinate 953,017 downwards.
ATCCATGTTCAGTAAAAGAAATATTTTTGCATCTGTGGATGATATATATTTCATGATAAATTTCGATTGGCATATATATTGGTAATTTAATGTCTCTGTGTGTGTTTTTTTGTATATATATATATATATATATATATATATATATATATATATATATATATATATTCTCCAGATTTTTCAAAATATGAAATATATGTGTCTTATATACACTCCCTAAATTCATTCATGTTCATGTATATGGATTTATAATCAAGTATTCACAAGATTATTCTCAGAAATATTCATCCACATGAAATACATATTTGTTTCCAGTACTGAAAACTAACTTCAGTTAATGTTGCATACAAATACTAATATTTGTACAGTAACTGACCCAGTTTAACATCAATGCAAGTAGATTACTATGGGACATGATGTGTATTTTGACGTTCATTTTTATTCAACACTGGTACATTACTATTTCTTCAATTTATGCACATCATAGGATATATATTTCATCCACAAATTAGCAAACTTATAGGCATTTGTTTCACTTTCAATAACTTCCTGCTTCAGAACACATGGATTCCTCCAGGTTTCTTGTCTGGTCTTTTCATGAGACTTCTTTCCAAACACATTATTTTCAACTTTCATAATCAGTTTTGAAGCAAAACTCACACACTTTTCATGACAAACCATAATCCTAATATAATGTTTAGATGTATAACTGGTTGGAATGAATGTATGTGTATCAATATAAGATTTCCTGTATATTTTCAGATATCAATTGAATCCATTATTAAATTTGGAACCCATTTTATTATTTATTCACAGTATTGCCTATTCATGCATTATCTCTATATTCATATCACAGGGTACACCTATTTGTACCCCCAATATTAATTTGTACATTTGGACACAGAAGCAATGGTCACACTTATTATTTTACCAATGTAAATGTCAGGCGAGCATCGTAGGAAGAGACTACCAGGGACTGTCTAATGCAACAGTCAAAAGTTTATGGGGGTCCAGCATGCTGGGGCTCAGAGCTCCCTTGAATAGAGGAGAGAGCCCTGAGAACAGCTTAAGCAGAGCTTATATACTTTCCTTGGAGAGGGCAGGGAGGGAAGATTATTGATGGGTCAGGGCGAGTGGGTAGTTTGCGTGCAAATGGGTGAGGGAGTACATTCTGCAGTTTTGCAGTTGGTACAGCACATTCAGGGAACAAGATTAGCAAACAGTTCTCAAGATATCAACAGTGTTTTGTTAAGCATACCGTAAAACTGGAAGTGACAATTACCTATTTTATTTACCTTTCATTCCCCACTTTCTTTTGGTTACATTAAATCATAATAGTGATCATTGGGGATGTCACATTTTATGTCTGCTAGTGTGGTATATTGATTTCTGATTACCATAAGTTTAACTTGTCCAATTTGAGCTTGGAGAAAGGAAATTACACGGTTGAGCAAACAGGGTCCTACAGTTAGCAATAATGTGAGGATTATTAAGGGACCGGCCAGGGCTGATAAAAGCGTAGTTAACCAGGGGGACTCTCTGAATCAAGACTCAAACCACCCTTTTAGGGCCTCTCTCTCTTGTTGATGCTCTTCAATGCGTCTTCTTAATTTAATCATAGATTCTTTTACAACTCCAGTATGGTAGGCATAATAACAACATTCTTCCCTCAATGCAGGACAAAGGCCCCTTCTCTCATGAAGAGGAGGTCGAACCCTCGCCTGTTCTGTAAAACAACTTCAGAGAGAGAGGTTAAAGATTCTTGTAAAGCTGTGATGGTGGTTTTTTAATATCTTTAAGTTTTGGTGTATTGCTGCTTCTAATTGGGTCATTTGTTGTGTCCCATGGATTAGGGCAGTGGTACCTGTGCCCACCTCTGCAGCAACTACTATTCCTCATAGGATGGCTAAAGTGAAAGATACAGGTTGCCAGCAGAACCGGGTTGTATGCCCCCCTATTTGAAATTTAAATGATCCTGCCTCATGATAGAGCACTCGGGGAAACATCTGCACCATTACATAATTAATCACATCTGTTGATAATTCTATGAATAAACAATGTTTAAGTATATAGAATTATACTGTTGTAGGTATGGACAAGGCAAGGCACCTAAGATAGCACCGAAGACAGGGAAACAGTCCTATTTGGTTGCAACCGGATATAGAGGGCATTGCTTCTATTGTAATCAATTAATCCCCTGAATCCCAAGTTTAGGTAGTTTCAGAATTTTGTACCCAACATGTAAGAGAAAAGACTCAGAAATTTACAGTCTGCAGAAGTTCACAAAAAGCAGTTTTTGGTTCTGTTTTTATTTTCCTCTTCTCTGGGAAAGATAACATTTTAAGGACATCTGGGAGGGGGAAAGCTTTTTTCTTCTCTTTTATTTTCTCCCTGCCAGCTGTTACCATGGAGCCCAGTTGGTAACTTCTTTATCTTGGAAATGTAGCCATCTCTGGAAGCCTGAGCTCAAGGCCAGAGGCCTTGTTCACATATTTTGTGAAAAACTAGTAAGGGGGTGTCTAGCTTAGAAGTGCTGATTTTTCCAGCCAGTGGCCAAGTATAACAGAGCAACACGAAAAGAGGAAGTTTATGTACACTGAACTCTTTTATAGGGACTTTGTTGCTGAAAGTCCTAAAGTCAGCCACGATGAAGACTTCTGGAGAAGGCCATTTAAGATTTTTCTGTGGGCCTGGTACAGACGGGAAGAAGGGGAAGGCGGGGGGTGAGAGCAGTTCTGTGGTTCTGAGAATGAGGAAAAAGAGATATAAAAGAATAATGGAAAAAGGGTTTGGGATTTTCCTGGCAACAAAACGTGAGCAGTAGAACAGGTAGAGCAGATCGGAAGACAGGAGTGAGTATCCCAAAAAGCCTGTGAGGGACATTAAATTCTTAGTAACCTGTTTTTAGTGATGACAAAGCAACTTTAAAGGCCATTTTCATTACAACTTGGATAGGCGTCTGAGGGCACTCCTCAGCTGGTTTGAGCTTTGGGTTAGCTGGTAAGAGGACCTGGTGGGACCCGGTGTGGGCACTGACAGGAGAAGAGAGGAGTGAGTGGGTGGAAGGGTACCTCAGTACCTGCTACCTCAGCAAGGGGGCAATGGTCTGAGAACCAGCGGAGGTTTGGGTTTTTGATCTAGTAATTGGAGGGGAGAAATCAGGTTGTTGATGTGAGAGTGACAGCAGAGAGTCTGGAGCAGAAGGATCTATTGGAGAAACATAGTTCATGATGTGAGCAAAGGACTGAAAAGGCATACACGTAGGGGAATTTTCTTCCATCCTTTTGAGCACTTGCCGAAGTTGAAAAAGTCACGCAGAATTTGAGGATCTAGACACCCCTCTGTGGGCCATCGGTTTTGGTTGTCTAATTGGTAATATGGCCAATGCTGTGAACTGAATTTGATGAGGAGTTTGGGTTCCACCAGGCAGCCCCTGTATGCTCACATCCCCATGACTTACGGAAGAAGACGGCTTTTCCCCCACACAGCCGTGGTTGTTTGTGGCTTTGATAGTACACCGGGCAAACATAGTAATCTAGGCTAGCCAACCTGCATCAGGCTTGCGTGTCCCTACATCCATAATGTTTGTTTCCATTATCTATGGTACGGAAGAAATTTAATGGAATTTTAATGGGATCCTCTTCATCAGAGATATCCCAATTGGAAAGACGTATACTCAGCTGACAAATATCTGGGTGGAGAGATGGCCACCAGGTCCCTAAGGGGGCTGTATGCAAGAAAGACCATACTTCTTGTCTAATAGGAATTGTGATCAGCCATCGCTGCTGAATGGGCTGATGATGGTTAGGACTAGTGGTGGCCAAGGGGACAGTCTATAGCCTTATCCACATGGACAATATGCAATTTGAAAGGGTTACCAGTGTTTTCCACTTTCAAGCCAGAGTCTGGACAGGGCGCAGGCTTGAGATGAGAATTAGGATCCAGGAAGTGATTCCGTCTACCTTTACCACTGTAGGTTTTATAAGTAGCACCTGGTATGGTCCTGTCCATCGGGGTTCCAGGGATGACACCTGAAGTCATCTTATGTAGACGAAGTCTCTTATTTGATATCGATGTGGAGTCTCCTCTTCACCAGGTTGGTAGGCAGTGGCCAGCTGGTTTGACAGGTATCGCTGAGTTCTTTCAAGAGCTTTAAGTTTGTCAAGCAAGGGGGTGTGGAAGGGATCGGTAGGTCTTAGAGTTGGGGTTAGGTCCTTACTGGAGGAGGGGCCCCACAGAGAATTTCATAGGAGGTGAGGTTACTCAAAGAAACAGAGGGAGTATTTCTTGCATGAAACAGTGCATAAGGCAGGAGCATAGTCCAACCTTTGATGCCCTCTCTAAGCTTAATTTCGTTAAGGTCTCTTTAATGGTTCTATTAATTTTTTTTAACCTGTCCTGAGCTCTGGGGTCTATAAGCACAATGTAACTTCCAATTTATTCCCAGGGTCCTGGCTAACCCCTTACTTACCTGGGCCATGAACGCCAGTCCATTATCAGACAATATACCCTTAGGTAGGCCGTATCATGGAAAAATATCTTTCAGGATTTTTTACCACCATTTGTGCCTTTTTTTGTGTGGAAGGCTTCAATCCATCCTGAAAATATATCTACAAACACTAGGAGATATTGAAGTCCATACCTCGCTGGCTTAATTTCAGTAAAGTCCACTTCCCAGAATTGTCCTGGTCTGGTTGTTCATAGGTGCTTTTTTGCAGGAAGCTTGGAAGGGTAAACATTAACCTATTGACAGAACGGACAGGGTTTTGTTACCCGTTCAGTTATGTCCTTTCGCTGTGAGTCGGTTAGTGGAAAACTCTGTTCTTGATCCTTCAGGAATGCCTGCAGTTTCTTTGAACCAAGGTGTGTGAATTGATGTACATTTTTAACGTAGTGTAGGGATTTCTGAAATTGCAGGCTTGGCTCAGTGAACTTGAGGAGTTCAGTGCCAGTGTTGTTAGATGTTATCAAAAGCTTTCTGGTGCTCAGGGGTCCATTGGAATTGGGCATCTCCCTTTAACAGCGGGTATAAAGGAGAAGTTAAGGACACAAACACAGGAATCCATAACCTGGAAAACCCAGTAGTCCCAAGAAACTCTCTTTGTTGTCTGCTGCTGGGGGGGGGTGTATCTGCACAACCGTTTGTTTTCTGGGCTCAGTGAGCCATCGTTTACCACCCCTAAGGGAATAGCCCAGGAAGACTACTTCTTGCTGGCAAATTTGGGGTTTTTTGGAAGAAGCTCTATACCCGAGTTGAGCAAGCTTATATAATAGTGCTTGGTTCCCAGACTCACAGTTTTCCTTGGTGTTGGCTGCAGTAGCAGGTCATCCACGTATTGAAGCTGGGTGACTTCAGGGTGCATAGGTCTGAAGTTGTTGACATCTCTGTGGAGGGCTTCATCAAAGAGAGTGGGGGAGTTTTTGAACCCCTGTGGTAGTCTAGTCCATGTTAGTTTACCATACGTTCCGGTTTCTGGGTCTACCCACTCAAAAGCAAACAGCAACTGACTGTCTTTATGCAGAGGCATCCAATAGATAGCATCTTTATGTCCATACCATTTCTACTCAGGGTTCAGAGTGATAAGCAGATTGTACGAATTATTTACCATGGGGTGAATGTCCTGTACTCTGTTGTTGATCTCTCTTAGGTCTTGTATGGGGGATAGTCCCCAGTTCCTGGATTTTTTACCGGTAGCAGGGGAGTGTTCCAGGCCGATTGACAGGGCCTTAGGACCCTAAGGCCAGATATTTCTGAATATGGGGCCTTATCCCATCTTTACCTTTTTTGCTCAGAGGATGTTGTTTGACATTGATTGGGGAGGCTGAGGTTTTTAACTCCACTGTTCTTGGAGGTTGTTTCATGGCTAGGCCTAACCCAACAATTCTGCCCAGGCATCTGGGTAATCTGTTATCCATTTCTCGGGTAGCTTGCCTGTTTGATCAGTCTTGGGGTGTGTGAAAAGTGGATGTTCATCTTCGACTGACATTTATAAAGCCATGACTATAGGAGTTTTTAATGAAGGATTTAGAAATTTCATTTTGGGGCCTTCGGGGTTAAAAGTTGTTTTGTTCCGGAGCTTACTGAGCAGATCTCTGCCCATCAATGGGGCCAGGCATTCTGGGATTACTAGGAAGGAATGTTGGATTTTGTCTTTCCCCATGTCCATGGTCCTCTTAGTTGTCTAAGTCTGATATTTACTGCTGTTAGCCCTTTGAACTAGAGATCTTTTATTTGATAGAGGGCCCAGTGGGGCCTTAAGGGCTGAGTATACTGCTGCTGTATCCACTTCAAAGTTTATGGGGTCCCCTTCACTTCAAAAGTTAACCTGAGCTCGGGGAAGATATCTGAGCCCCGACATTCTTAGTCAACCTCCAGAGTCAGAAAGGCTGTCTGGCGTGGCTTTCTCTTTCTAGGGCACTCTTTGGCTCAGTGTCCTTTTTCTTTACAGTAGGCACATTGATCTGAGGCCAAGGGTGGCCTCTGGAGGGCACCCAGGTATCACTTCTTGTCTCCCTGTTTCTTAATTTCTGGCCTATTTATTGTTGTGACCAGGACATTAGTTAATACCTTAATCTGTCTTTTTCATCTCTCATCCTCCCTTTGCTCCCTTTCGTGCTCTCTGTTTCTCTCTTATAGGATACTTTCTCGGCTACTCTGACTAAATCTCTCAAAGTCATATCTTGTAATCCATCTAAGTATTGTAACTTTCTTTTAATATCCAGATCAGCTTGCCCAATGAAGGCCATCATGGCATATGCCTTTTGATCTTCTGCCTGAAGATCGAAAGGAGTATATCTCCTATATGCCTCCATAATTCTCTCTAGAAACATAGAGGGATGTTCATCAGGCCCTTGAATAATCTCTCTTACCTTGGCCAAATTATTTGGTTGCCTAGCGGCCGGTTGGAAACCCACTATTAGGGCCTGGCAATAAGTGGACAGATGCTCCCTACCTTCAAAGGTGTCGGGGTCCCAGTTGGGTAAGTTCAAAAGGAAGCCGGCTTTGATTATGTTGGGAAGTTGTGTTGGTCACCCATCTGGTCCGAGGATATTTTTTTTTCTAGCTTCCAGGAAGTTTCTCTCTCATTCCTCTGTCATGAAGAGAATCCCTAGGATTTGTTGGCAGTCATCCCAAGTAGGCAGGTTTGAAAACGCCAGGGAGTTCTTTGAGTTCTTTTTGCCAGGCCAGCTTCCTCCAGGGAAGGAGGGGCTGTGTGTGTGACAAGGGGGAGTCATTATGTGGGCGCTGGGCTGGCCTAGCTTCCTCCAGTGGCGGAGAGGCTGAGTCAGCAGCAGGGGAATCACTTAGAGGTTGTTGGGGGTTGGTGGACGAGGGCAGCGGATAAGAAGGCGAGGCTAGTCCAGTAGAGTCTTGAGACTCAGGGAGAAAAGAGGGTGGAGGAGGAGGAGCAAAGGGTTTGAGAGATAGAATCATGGTGGAAGGAGTAGGAGCGGGGGCAGAGACAAGGAAAAGCTTCACCCATGGAGGAGGAGATTTGCAGAGGTCCTGCAAAGTTGAGATATATGGCTGTTGATCTGGATGTCCATGTGGCCCCGGTTGAAATACAAAATCTCTGACTTTTCGAATTAGTGGGACGTAGATGTTTCTAGGGGCTATCCAACTCCAAAGGTGGGTCATTCTGAGGCACAGAGGGTCTGCCAGGTCCAGTGATTTACTGAAAAAGAAAGATTCTGGGCCCTTAAGCGGACTTTGTTCCAGTGATCAAGGGTCAGGAAGAGAGGTGTTGAAGTTCTCTGTCCCAAAATGAGAGATACACAAACAGTGAAAGCAACGACACACTACACTGACAAGACAAGACAATAAAGTCAGGTATTGGACGTCCAATACTGAGGCCAGGCCTGAGTAGCCGGCAAAACCTGATGGGCTGGCAATACTGAATCCGAAGCAAAATATCACTGAGTCAAGGAGACTATTGTTCCTCGATTTCCTGAGTCCTCTGGGGCATCCCCCAGGGACGTGGCCTGTGGCTCTGTGACACGTATGTCAGGCTCTGTCAGAGAGAACTCACGCTCATCACCCATAGCCATTTTGCCAAGCCCTAACCTGAAACCTAAAACCAAAAAGAGTTCCCTTACTTACCCTGAAAGGAGCCCCTTGGGGATCTTTCATCCGCCGCTGTCGGATCTTGCTGGTGCCTCCAGATGTAAAGGTCGGGCAAGCATCGGAGGAAGAGACCACCAAGAGAATGTCTCCTTCAACAGTAAATGGTTTATTATGGGTCCAGCATTCTGGGGCTCAGAGCTCACTTGAATAGAGCAGAGAGCAATGAGAACAGCTTAAGCAGAGCTTATATGCTTTCCTTGGAGAGGGCAGGGAGGGAAGTTTATTGATGGATCAGGGCAAGTGGGTGGTTTGCGTGCAAACGGGTGAGGGTATACATTTGCAGTTTGGCAGTTGGGGACAGCACATTCTGGAAACAAGATTAGCAAACAGTCCTCAAGACTTCAACAGTGTTTTGTTAAGCATACAGAAAAACAGTAAGTAACAAGTACCTATTTTATTAACCTTTCACCAAAGCCTAAATGGAAAGTGAGCATGGATTACTAAACACATCCATGTCCAGGTTGCCTAATGCTCTCAAATCAATCCTATTGGTGACTACATATTTGTTTCTTCTTAAGATAATATATTCAACCTCAACCCTGTTGAAAATGACTAATCCTATCAGTCACTTTATATTTTGTCTGATTTCCTAATGTCTATTGATATCTGCTTTCCTACATATTTTCCCCAGTTCATCATTGTGACTGACTCTTCACATGTGCTGACATTTACATTCACTCTCTATCCGAAACCCTATTGCTAAAGAACTTTTGGTCCAAATCCTATATTACTCTTTTTTCTAACATACCGACTATCTTCCTAATCCTAAAGACTATCCCTTTTTGACTGGATGATCACTTCGACAACCAATCATCCAAGGTACAAGGTCCTATGCCATTGTATATTGATTTATCTGAGACATCTTTGCAGAACATAATTCAAAGCTAAGTATCCCAATCAACAGCCCAATGCCCTTTCTGGATTCAAATCTTATCTAGATTTCTGTTTTCAAACTTATATTTCACCAATATATTCTTGTAAATATCGCAAGTTCCCAATACCATTATTCATTAAGCAGAATGATTCCTAACTCAAATCAAACATGTTATTAAGCCTAACCATACATTGTTCCCTCAAACTAACTTTACAGAAGAGCCGAGACAGAGTTTGTCTTACAATACAGTAATGTAGGGGATCTCCCACCTGCTGAGACCATCAAAGGACCATGCAGAAATTATACCCTTAAGAAGTTGCAGGCAGCTATGAAGGACCTAAGAGGGAAAAAGTCATATTCCATGGCAAACAACCGGGTCAGTATGAAGAGATGTGTTTGAATCAGCCTCTCCTTTCTTAATGTAGAGAACTGATCAAACCATGCCTGTGTGGAGAGCTGTTTCCATTTGCCTATGGTTGATATACCATTCTAACTTGTGAAAGTGTCAAAGGAAGTAGGGGCAGCCTCCATTTCATGGGACCTTTCGAAGCAACTGTTAGGACAAAGTGGTGGCCAAGGTAGTGACCTCATTCAGTTCCTGAAGGAAGTGACCTCACCTCTCTTCCTTGGTCATCAAAAACTCTGAAATTGTGATGCAGGAAGCCAGGCACCCAGAGCCAGTCCCAGTCCCAGTCCCAGTGGTCTCACTTGTTTGGATTTACCAAGGACAGAGTCAGTCTTCCTTGGTACCGACTGATATGAGGATTGTCAAATGGCAGAAGATCTCTGAAGAGGGGCCTTTCCTGAGAAAGCAGGTATTGGTTCACCGCTGGCTCCTGACAACTTCACAGAGTTGGCAAAGGAGACCAGATCTGAGAAAGGGCAGGCCATTTCAGGGGAACATAGTATGGCCCACCAGTTAGAGGACACTCCAGATAGTCACAGACCTACTTGGGTTAAGGATGTGCCTTTGTGGGTGTGGAGTGAGTTTGTGGTTTTCTCTCATGTTCTGAGAATAGGTAGGAAAGGCTGTTTGTTTGTGTTGGAGTGGCCTGTTTCTAGTAAGTCGTTTGACAAGGCTAGTGTTTCTATGTCTGAGTATCCCACTGTGTCCGTGGTTGTAGACATTAGAAAAGAGAAGGCATCAAAGGATGTGTCCTGTCTAGTAGAAAACTTCCCAGCATTCATCCTGCCTAATTAAAGAATGGACTGTGGTTTGCCTTATGGATGGGCAACACCTACTAAATTCCTAAGTTCCTGTTTTCTTCCTGAATTCTGGCCACTCTCCAGAATAGGCTCATGGTTTTGTTTCCAAGATATGTACCACCTCCAAGCTCTGAGACATGTCTATATACTTGATAGCTGTAGAGAATGGGAACATCTTAGAAAACTCAGATATCAGTGTGACCAGTAAATTTTCAGTGGAGAAATCCTGCTTTGGTTCATTTGCTTACCTATGGTTCTGTTGTCCTGAATGTCGGGAAGATCTTTGCCTCAGGCCACCCCTGAGCTCTGTCAAGTGAGAATAGGGATCCTTTAAGTCAAATGAGTTCTTTGAAGAACTGCAGAGGTGCTTGTGTTTTCTTGTGACTCCAAATCACTTAAAGAATCTATCCCTGAGAGTCAGTAGGACTCAAATTGAAGAAGCAGAGCAGTATTCATGGCAGCCCTATTGGATCACTCCAGGTTCACAGGAAGGGTGACGATGCCACCCTGACTTTAGGCAAATGAGGGGCAAGGAAGATTATTTTGGACACTCTCTTGGGATGCGTCCCACATGAAAAACTCTAGCCAGAGGTAATGATGAGTGTCTATATGGAAGAAGGTAAGGACCATGTGGGAGTGTTTTGGTTTTAATTGTAGTCATTCATCTGGCAGTTGGAAGAGATGACTGGATCCACCTGGGCTTGAACTCTGGTGTCATTCCCCTTAAACACTGAGTTCTGGATCAATCATCAAAGAAGTATTGCCATGAATTGTGTTGGGAATTTAGGAGGCCACACATGAGAGTCTCCGTTGGAAACTGAGATCTAGTAATAGGGTGGCTTTCCACAGAGCACTGGGAATCTCAGCCAGGATATCACATTATTTTATTCTGAAAGACTTGGAAGCCATATTTGCTAGTCAAAACACACATGGACCTCAATTGTAGACCTCGATGGGCCTGGATTCATGTGACCTTTAGGCCACTCTTTGGGAAGCCTTGCCTGTGAGAGTTCTCCAAAGCTTTCATTGAAATGAGCTTCCTCACCATTGAATGATTCCTGAATGATTTGAAAGCCATAGTGCTTCCAACTTCATAATTGAAAATTGGCTAGATAAATACCATGAAATTTTTGAAATTCCAATGACCAGGTGGCAATGAAGAACCTTTGGATGTCCTGTTGCTGATCACGAGTGTACCAGACAGTGCCTTGATTGACTGGTTTTGGTGAAAATGGTGTAAAACAGAGATCTCAGTAATTTGGATCCTGCTGAGTAGTGGGCCTAGAGCAGTAGTGAGCAAATGTGTGATAAAACATCTGAGGTGGGGCCATGTGGATCTGCCATTGGCTTCCAAATGGCTTGTGACTGACATGGTGCAGCGAGCAGACCCTTATATGTAAAGGCAACTTGTTATATGGAGAGGTTTCAGGGCAATGTTCAGAATCAGGTTGCTATGGTCAAGGGGGCATCCTATGTGGTATACAAGCCCTGTTGGTGCATTCTCCTGCAGACCCTGATCCACCACACGTGACAGAACTCGCTGCAGCACTGTGTCCCAGTTGAACTCCTTGTATTTCGTGAAGCAAATACCAAACTCCGAGTGCAGCAGGAAGAAACATTATGAAAAGTGGAGGATGATGAAATGGCTTCGCAGTCCACATGGGGAGACACTTAGCCCCCAGTGGCCACAGATTACCTACAAAGCAAGAATTCAGCACTGCTGCTTCATGTTTATTGGAAAATTATAAACCATGTCCTCCAGATCACAGAGATGAAGACCCAGCTTTGATGGTCTCACTAGAAAGGAAGCTAAAGCTCCTGACAGCAACATATATTTCAAGTGCCCAACCTAAAGGCAGTTTCTCCAGACGTCTTTAGGCAGGCAAATCTCCATGTTTGTAGAGTTTTTACACTGTCCCTTACTTTTGGAAACTCCTCTACAATCTCCAAGGTTGTGAACCCTAAGCATTTTCAATTTCAGATATGTATTCAAAGATTTTCTAACTCTTCTCCTCTAATTGTGTCTTACTTGGGGTGAAGGTAATGTCAAGGCATTGTTCAGAATGAGAGTGGGAAAATTTTTTGTAGTACACATTTGCATACACATTGATCCATTTTCCAATTTTTCATTCGAAATACTGAATCCCTGACACTAACTCATACCCTACTAGACTCTGACTACTAATCCTAATATGATGGAGAAAAATACCCCAAAAGAATGAAAATACAAGCAGTTCAGAGGAAGCATGGTGTATAGTTGGACTTCCCTCTTGCATGATAAAGGGTCGGTTTTATAAATCTACTCAATTTTTAATTTAAATACTCCTCCATGTGTTTTTTTTAAAGAAAGAGTGAGAGAGGAGAGAGAGAATTCTATAATATTTATTTTTTAGTTATCGGCAGACACAACATCTTTGTTTTCACGTGGTGCTGAGAATCGAACCCATGCCGCACGCATGCCAGGCGAGCACGCTACCACTTGAGCCACATCCCCAGCTCTCTCCATGCATTTTTAAAGTTAACAAATATGTGAATTCCTGTCTCCCTTTCTCTGTAGCCTACTCAGCACTTGTACTTTTTATATGCACATATAGATTCCTACTTGGTATCACACGTATATTTTTATGAGTTGGCTGACTTGGCAGAAACAAATTGTAAGAAGAGATCAGTGCTCCTAAACGCTGTTGGAACTGAAAATTCAAACTATGGGTGAGCTTCCTATTAGAACAATATTATACATAAACCCATGTTTAGTAAAATAAATATTTTTGCTTCTGTGGATGATATATATTAAATAATGAATTACGATTGGCATATATATATTGATACTTTTTAATGAATTTTTGGGGTTTTTTTGTATATATATATATATATATATATATATATATATATATATATATATATATACACTCTACAGATTTTATAAAATATGAAATATATGTGTCTTATATACACTCCATAAATTCATTCATGTTCATGTATGTGGATTTATAATCAACATTTCACAAGATTATTCTCAGAAATAATCATCTACCTGAAATACATATTTGCTTCCCAGTGCTGAAAACTAACTTCAATCAATGGTGCTTACAAATCCTAATATTTTTGCAGTAACTGACCCAGTTTAACATCAATGCAAATAGATTCCTAGGGGACATGATATCTATTTTGACGTTCATTTTAATTCAACACTGGTACATTACTATTTCTTCAGTTTTTGCACATCATAGGATATATATTTCATTCACAAGTTCACAAATTTATAGGAATTTGTTTCACTTTAAATCACTTTCTGCTTCAGAACACATGTATTCCTCCATGTTACTTGACTGGTCTTTTCATGAGACTTCTTTCCAAACACATTATTTTCGATTTCCATAATCAATTTTGAAGCTAAACCCACACACTCTTCAAGATAAACCATAACATTAATATTACCATTAGATGTATAAGTGGTTGGAATGAATGTGTGTATATCAATATAAGATTTCCTGTACATTTTCACATTTCAATTCAATCCATTATTAAAGTTGGAACCAGGTATGTTATTTATTCACAGTATGGTCTATTAATGCATTATCTCTATATTCATAGACACAGTGTACACCTCTTTGTTCCCCCAATAATAATTTATACCTCTTCAAAACATTGCTCCCAGAAATGGTAGAAGAAATATTCATGTCACCTTATCTATCTATATATGTGTGTGTGTGTGTGTGTGTGTGTATATATATATATATATATATATATATATATATATATATATATATATATATATATATATATTTCTTTTTTTGATCACAGTAATATTCTGGACACAAAAAACAAAGGTCACACTCATGATTGTATCAAAGCCTAAATGGAAAGTGAGCATGAATTACTAAAAACAACCATGTCCAGGTTGCCTAATGCTCTCAAATGTAAATCCTATTGGTGACTACATGTTTGTTTCTTTCTAAGATTATATATTCAACTTCAAGGCTGTTGAAAATGTCTAATTCTATCACTCAGTTTATACTTTGCCTGATTTCCTTATATCTCTATTGATATCTGCTTTCCTACATATATTCCGCAGTTCATCATTGTGTCTGACACTTCACATATGCTGACATTTACATTCAATGTCTACCCGAGACCCTATTGCTAAAGAAATTTTGGTCTAAATCCTATACTCACTTTTATTTCTAAACCTACTGACTATCTTCCTAATCTTACTGATTATTGCTTTTTGACTCGATGTTCTCTTCGACAATTAATCATCCAAGGTATAAGGTCCTAAACCATTGTATTTCAATTTATCGGAGACATATATGCAGAACATAATTCAAACCTAAGAATCCCACTCAAGGACCCAATGCCCTTCTGACTTCGAATCTTACCTAGATTTCTGTTTTCATACTTACATTTCACCTATATATTCTTGTAAATATCACAGGTTCCCAATACCATTATTCATGCGGCAGAGAGATTCCTAACTCAAATCAAACATGTTATTAACCCTAAACATACACTATTCCCTCAATCTAACTTTACAAAAGAGGAGGGACAGAGTTAGTCTTACAATACAGGAATGTAGGGGATCTTCCACCTTCTGAGAACATCAAAGGTCCATGCAGAAATGATCCCTGGAGAAGATGTAGGCAGCTATGAAGGACCTGAGAGAGGAAAAGTCATCTTTTATGGTAAACAACGTGATCAGGATGAATGGATGTGTCTGAATCAACCTCTATCTTCTAAATGTAGAGAAGATGCACCAAATCAGGCCTGTGTGGAGAGCTCTTCCCAGGTGCCAATGGTTGATATACCATTCTAACTTGTGAAAGTGTGACAGAAAGTAGGGACAGACTCCATCTCATGGGACCCTTAGAAGTAACTGTTAGGAAAAAGAGGTTGCCAAGGCAGTGACCTCATTCAGTTCCTGAAGGAAGTAACCTCACTTCACTTCCTTGGTGATGGAACTCTCTGAACATGGGATCCAGGAAGAGAGGCACCCAGAGCCAGTTGCAGTCCCAGTCGCTGTGGTCTCACTTGTTTCAATTTACCAAGGACAGAGTCAGTCTTTCTTAGTACCAACAGATGTGAGGATGGCCAAATGCCAGGAAAGCTCTGAAGAAAGGCCTTTCCTGAGAAAGCAGGTATTGGTTCACCGCTGGCTCCTGACAACTGCACAGAGCTGGCCAAGGAGACCAGATTTGAGATACAACAGGCCATTTTTGGCGAATATAGTATGGCCCACCATTCAGAGGACACTCCACAAAGGAGGTGCCTTTGTGGGTGTAGGTGTGTGTATGGTTTTTTTCTCATGTTCTGAGAAGATGTAAGAAAGGCTGTTTGTTTGAATTGGCGTGGACTGTTTCTAGTAAGTCCTTTTACAAGGCGAGTGCTTCTATGTCTGTGTATCCCACTCTGTCCGTGGTTGTAGACATTAGAAAAGAAAATGCATCAATGGATGTGTCCTGTCTAGGAGAAAGCTTCGCAACATTCATCCTGCCCGATTTATTAATGGACTGCGGCTTTCCTTATTGAAGGGCAAAACCTGCTATCTTCCAAAGTTTCTGTTTACATCCTGAATTCTGGACACTCTCCAGAATTGCCTCATTGTTTTGTGACCAAGATATGTACTACCTCAAAGCTATGTGATATGGCTATGTACTGGATAGCTGAAGGGAAAGGCGAGCATCTAGGAAAACTCAGATATCAGTGTGACCAGGAAAGTCTCAGTGGAGAAACCCTGCTTTGTGCGTTTTGTTTACCTATTGTTCTGTTGCCCTGAATTTCAGGAAGGTTTTTGCCTCAGACCACTCCTTTGTGAATATCAATTCAATCCATTATTTAAAGTGGAACCAGCTATACTCTTTATTCACAGTATGGTCTATTCATGCATTATCTGTATATTCATAGACACAGGGTACAGCTTTTTGTACAACCAATACTTATGTATATGTCTTCAAAATATTACTCACAGAAATGGTGAAAGAAATACTGATGTCACCTAATCTACATATACATTTTATCACAGTAATATTCTGGACACAAAATGCAAAGTTCACACTTATTATTGTACTAAAGCCTAAATGGAAAGTGAACATGGATTACTTCCATGTTCAGGTTGCCTAATGCTCTCAAATATCAATCCTATTGGTGACTACATATTTGTTTCTTCCTAAGATTATATATTCAAAATCAACCCTGTTGAAAATATCTAATCATATCACTCACTTTATACTTTGCCTGATTTTGTAATATCTCTTTTTTTAATGTTAGGATGAGCCAGTTTAGTACTTTTTAAAATTTTTATTTTTTTCATCTTTCATAAATTTGATTCAAGTGAGTTATGCATTTCCATTTTTACCCCAAATACAGATTGCAGAATCACATCAGTTACACATTCACAATGTTTACATAATGCCATATTAGTGACATTTGTATTCTGCTGACTTTCCTATCCCCTACTATCCCCCCTCCCCTCTCCTTTCATTTTCCCTCTCTACCTCATCTGTTATTGTTCCGTTCTCTCCCTCCCCCCCCTTTCCCCTCACAACCTTGTATATGTGATTTCGTATAATGATGAGGGTTTCCTTACGTTTCCATGCAATTTCCCTTCTCTCTCCCTTTCCCTCCCATCACTTGTCTCAGTTTAATGTTAATATTTTCCTCATGCTCTTTTCCTCTGTTCAGTTCTTAGTTGCTCTCCTTAAATCAAAGAAGACATTTGGCATTTGTTTTTTAAGGATTGGCTAGCTTCACTTAGCATTATCTGCTCTAATGCCATCCATTTCCCTGCAAATTCCATGATTTTGTCATTTTTTAGTGCTGCATAATACTCCATTGTGTATAGATGCCACATTTTTTTATCCATTCATCTATTGAAGGGCATCTAGGTTGGTTCCACAGTCTGGCTATTGTGAATTGTGCTGCTATGATCATTGATGTGGCAGTATCCCTATAGCATTCTCTTTTATGGTCCTCAGGGAATAGTCCAAGGAGGGCGATAGCTGGGTCAAATGGTGGTTCCATTCCCAGCTTTTCCAGGAATCTCCATACTGCTTTCCATAATGGCCTCACCATTTTGCAGTCCCACCAGCAATGTACAAGTGTACCCTTTTCCCCACATCCTTGCCATCACTTATTATTGTTTGACATCCTAATGGCTGCCAATCTTACTGGAGTGAGATGGTATCTTAGGGTGGTTTTGATTTGCATTTCTCTGACTGCTAGAGAAGGTGAGAATTTTTTCATGTACTTATTAATTGATTGTATGTCTTCTTCTGAGAAGTGTCTGTTCAGGTCCTTGGCCCACTTGTTGATTTTGTAATATCTCTATTGATATCTGCTTTCCTACATATTTTCCCCTGTTCATCATTGTGACTGACCCTTCAAGTGTGCTGATATTTACTTTCACACTTTAACCCAAACCCTATTGCTAAAGAACTTTTGTTCCAAATCCTATACTCACTCTTTGTTAACCTACCGAATATCTATCTAATCCTACCGACTATCCCTTTTTGACTGGATGTTCTCTTCGAATTTTAATCATCCAAGGTACAAGGTCCTATGCCATTGCATATCGATTTATCTGAGATATCTGTGCACAACATTAATCAAAGCTGAGTATCCCAATGAAGGGCCCATTGCCTCTCTGGGCTTCAAAATTACCTAGACCTCCTTTTTTCATTTATATATTTCACCTCTATGTTTTTAAAAATATCCCAGGTTCCCAGTACCATTATACATCCAGCAGAATGATTTCTAACCCAAATCAAACATTTTATTAACCCTAACAATACACTGTTCCCTCAATGTAAATTTAATGAAGAGCAGGGACAGAGTTGGTCTTACAATACAGGAATGTAGGGGATCTTTCACCTGTTTAGAACCACAAGTTCAATGCAGAAATGATCCCTGGAGAATATGTAGTCAGCTATGGAGGACCTGAGAAAGCAAAAGTAATCTTCCATGGCAAAATACCTGGTCAGGATGACGGGATGTGTCTGAATCAGAACCTCTCTTCTCAATGTAGAGGAGATGGACCAAACCAGGCCTGTGTGGAGAGCTATTACCGGGTTCCTATGGTTGATATACCATTCTAACTTGTGAATGTTTCACAGGAAGTAGGGGAAGCCTCCATTTAATGAGACACTTGGAAGCAACTGTTAGGATAAAGTGGTTGCCAAGGCAGTGACCTAATTCAGTTCCTGAAGGAAGTGACCTCACCTTACTCCCTTGGTGATGGAACTCTCTGAACTTGGGATCCTGGAAGCCAGGCACACAGAGCCAGTCCCAGTACCAGTCCCAGTGGGTTCACTTGTTTGTAATTACCAAGGACAGAGTCAGTCTTTCTTTGTACCTACTGATGTTAGAATGGCCAAAAGCCAGGACAGCTCTGAAGAGGGGCCTTTCCTGAAAAAGCAGGTAGTGGCCCACTGCTGGCTCCTGACAACTTCATAGAGTTGGCCAAGGAGACCATATTTGAGACAGGACAGGACATTTCGGGGGAACATTGTGTGGCCCACCAGTCAGAGGACACTCCATAGAGTCACAGACCTACTTAGGGTAAGGAGGTGCCTTTGTGGGTGTGGTTGTGAGTTTGTGATTTTGTCTCATGTTGTGAGAATAGGAAGGAAAGGTGGTAAGCCACTTACCTAAGGAGGCGTCCTCCATCAGGTGCTTGCTAATAGTTTTAGTGCAGAGGTTCACTGCAGTGCTCCCTGGACTAAAGGCTCTCTTCCAAATATAAAGAAGATGGACCAAATCAGGCCTGTGTAGAGAGCGGTTCCTTGGTGCCTATGGTTGATATACCATTCTAATTTGTGAGAGTGCCACAGAAAATAGGGTAAGCCTCCTTCTCATGGTACGCTTGAAAGCAACTGTTTGGACAAAGTGGTTGCCAAGGCAGTGACCTCATTCAGTTCCTGAAGGATGTGACCTCACTTCAATCCCTTGGTAATGGAACTCTCTGAACTTGGGATCCAGGAAGCCAGGCACACAGAGTCAGTCTCAGTCCCAGTCCCAGTGTCTCACTTGCTTCGATTTAGCAAGGACAGAGTCAGTCTTTCTTGGTACCTACTGATGTGAGGATGGCCAAATGCCAGGAGTTCTCTGAAGAGGGGCCTTTCCTGAAAAAGTAGGTAGTGGCTCACAGCTGGCTCCTGACCACTTCACAGAGTTGGACAAGGAGACCAGATCTGAGACAGGAAACGCCATATCGGGGGAACATAGTATGGCCCAGCAGTAAGAGGATACTCTGGAGAGTGAGAGACCTACTTGGGGAAGGAGGTGCCTTTGTGGTGTGGATGTGTGTTTGTGGTTTTGTCTCATGTTCTGAGAATAGGCAGGAAAGTCGGTTTGTTTGGTTTGGAGTGAACTGTTTCTCGTAAGTCGTTTGAAAAGGCGAGTGATTCTATGTCTGTGTATCCCATGGTGTCCGTGGTTGTAGACATTAGAAAAGAGAGTGCATCAATGGATGTGTCCGGTCTAGTAGAAAGCTTCCCATTTCATCCTGCCCAATTTATGAATGGATTGCGGCTTTACTTAAAGATGGGCATAACCTACTACATTCCTAATTTCCAGGTTTCTTCATGAATTCTGTTCACTCTCCAGGATAGGCTCATGGTTTTGTGTCTAACATATGTACCACCTCCAAGCTCTGTGACATGGTCATGTACTGGATAGCTGAAGGGAATGGCGAGCATCTCAAAAAACTCAGATATCAGTGTGACCAGGAAATTCTCAGTGGAAAAACCCTGCTTTGGGCATTTTGCTTATATATTGTTCTGTTGAACTGAATGTCAGGAAGTTCTTGCTCTGGCCACCCCTTTGTGAAGCCTGAAGTAAACAGTTTTCAAATGGAAATGAATGGGCATCACCTGTGGCTCTTTGCTTAATTGCTTTGGAAAGGGATGTGTCTGAATTAGCATCTTGGCCCTGTGTGAGTTTGTGGCTTAGATTCTCAGCACCAGATGGATCTAAAGAAAGATACCATGTGTGCATCTAAAACCAAAATGGCAAATATTGTCATTGTGGATAAAGTCTCGCTTTCCTCTGTGAGGTTCCTGACCTCTATCAAGTGAGAATAGGGATCCTTTGTGTCAATTGAGTTCTTCAAAGCCCTGCAGAGGTGCTTGGGTTTTCTCATGACTCTAATTCACATAAACAATCTATACTAACTCAGTAGGCCTCAAATTGAAGAAGCGCTGCAGTATTAACGGCATGCCTATTTGATCACTCCTGGTTCACAGGAAGTATGTCCAGGCCACCCTGACTTTAGGCAAATGAGGGGCAAGGGAGCTTATTTTGGACACTGTCTTGGATAGCGCCCCTCATGGAAACCTCCAGCCAGAGGTTATGATGAGTATCTATATGGAAACAGATGAGGGCCATGTGGGAGTGTTTTGGTTTTAATTGTGGTCATTGTGTGGCAGTTAAAGGAGATGCCTGGGTCCACATGGCCTTGAACTCTGGTGTGATTACACTTAGAGAGTGCATTCTGGATCTGATCTCAGAGAACTTGTGCCATGTATTGTGTTGGGATTCTAGGAGGGCACGCATGAGAGTCTCCCTTGGAAACAGATC
Source organism: Callospermophilus lateralis (assembly GCF_048772815.1). Classification (NCBI taxonomy): domain Eukaryota; kingdom Metazoa; phylum Chordata; class Mammalia; order Rodentia; family Sciuridae; genus Callospermophilus; species Callospermophilus lateralis. Next base: position 932,243 of record NW_027514358.1, on the reverse strand, counting down.
TAGGCCCAGGGTGGCTTTCCACAGAGCACTGGGAATCTCAGCCAGGATATCACATGATTTTTTTTTTTTTTCTGAAAGACTTGGCAGGCACGGGTGACAGTCAAAACACACATGGACCTCACATTGTAGACCTCAATGGGTCTGATTTTATGTGACATTTTGGCCACTCCCTGGGAAGCCTTGTCTCTAACAGTTCTACAGAGCTTTCATTGAAATGAGGTTTCTCATCATTTAATGGTTCCTGTACGAATTGAAATCCACAGTGCCTCCAACTTCATCAGTGAAAAATGGCTAGATAAATACAATAAAATTATTGAAATTTCCATGACCAGGTGGCACTGTAGAAAATTTGGAAAACCGGTTGCTGATCATGAGTATACCAGACAGCACCTTGATTGACTAGGTTTCATCAAAATGGTGTAGAACAGAGATGCCAGTAAATTGGAGCCTGCTGAGTAGTGGGCCTAGAGCAGTGGAGGGGGGGGGGTGTGTGATGAAACATCTGTGGTGGGGCCATGTTGATCTTCCATTGGCTCCAAAATGCCTTGTGACTGACATGGTACAACCACCAGACCCTTATATGTAACGGCATCTTGTTATATAGAGAGGTTTCAGGGAAATGTTGAGAATTATGTTGCTATGGTCAAGGGGAAAAGCTTTGTGGAATAGAAGCATTGTTGGTATATTCTCTTGCAGACCCTGACCCACCACACGTGACAGAACTCCCTCAAGCACTGTGTCCCAGGTGATCTTTTTTTACTTCATAAGCAAATACCAAACTCCCAGTGCAGCAGCAAGAAACACCAGGAAAAGTAGAGGATGACCAAATGGCTTCACAGTCCACACGCAGAGACACTTAGGCCCCAGTGGACACAGTTTACCTACATAGAGAGAATTCAGCACTGCTGCCTCATGTTCATTGGAAAATATGAAACCATGTCCTCCAGGTCGCATAGATGCACACCCAGCTTTGATGGTCTCAGTACAAAGAAAGCTCCTTACGAAAACATATATTTCATGTGCCCAACCTCAGAGGCAGTTTCTCAAGAAGTCTTTAGGGCAGCAGAGCTCCATGTTTGTGGAGTGCTTACCCTGTCCCATACTTTTGGAAACTCCTCTACGACCTCCAAGGTTGTGAACTCATGAGAATATTCATTTACAGATATGTATTCACAGAATTTTTAACTCTTCTCCTCTAATTGTGTCTTACTTGGGACGAGGGTAATGTCTAGGCATTGTTCTGAATGAGAGTGGGAAGATTTTTGTGCAGCATATATTTGAAATACTAAATCCCTGACACTAACCCATTCCCTACTAGACTCTGACTACTAATCCTAATATGATGGAGAAACATAACCCAAACAGAATAGAAATACAAGCATTTCAGAGGAGGCATGGTGTATAGTTGGACATGCCTTTTGAAATATATAGGGTAGGAGTTAAAAATCTAGTCAATTTTTAATTGAAATAGTTCTACATGTGTTTTTAAATTTAACAAATATATGAATTACTGTCTTCCTTTCTCAGTAGCCTATTCAGCACATGTGTTTTAATATGCACATATAGAATCCTTCCTGGTGTCACACGTACATTCTCATGAGGTGGCTGACATGGCACATACAAATTGTGAGAAGTGATCACTCCTCCTAAACAATGTTGGAACTGAAAATTCAACCCATGGGTGAGCTTCCTATTTGAACAAACTTATATAAAAATCCATATTCATTAAAATGAATATTTTTGGATATGATGATGATATATATTTCATGATTAATTTCAATTGGCATATATATTGCTATTTTTAATATATATATATATATATATATATATATATATATATATATATATATATATATATATATATATCATGTGTCTTATTATGCACTCCCTAAATTCATTCATATTGATGTATTTGGATTTTTAATCAACTTTTCACAAGATTATTCTCAGTAATATTCATCCACCTGAAATACATATTTGTTTCCTAGTACTGAAAACTAACTTCTTTGAATGGTGCAAACATATCCTAACATTTCTACAGTAACTGACCCTGTTTAACATCAATTCAAGTAGATTACTATGGGACATGATGTGTATTTTGATGTTCAATTTTATTCAACACTTCTACATTACTATTTATTCACTTTATGCACATCATAGGATATATATTTCATCCACAAGTTAGCAAATTTATACGCATTTGTCTGACTTTCATTCACTTCGTGCTTCAGAACACATGTATTCATCCATGTTTCTTGACTGATCTTTTCATGAGACTTCTTTCCAAACACATTATTTTCGATTTCCATAATCACTTTTGAAACACTTCAAAATTTACCTTGAGCTTGGGGAGGGAATCTGAGCCCCGACTTTCTTAGTCATCCTCCAGAGTCAGAATGGCTGGCTGGTGTGGCTGTCGCTTTTTAGGGCAATTTTGGCCCAGTGTCCTTTTTTCTTTAGAGTAGGCACATTGATCTGAGGCCAGGGTGGCCTCTGGCATGGGCCAATGTTATCCCTTCTTGTCTACCTGTTTCTTAATTTCTGGCCTATTTGTTTTTGTGACCAGGACCTTAGTCAACGCCTTAGTCTGCCTTTTGTTTCTTTTATCCTCCCCTTGCTCCCTTCTCTTCCTCAGTTTCTCTCTTATAGTATATGTTCTTGGCTTCTCTGAATAAATCTCTGAAAATCATATCTTGTAATCAATCTAGCTTTGTAACTTTGTTTTAATATCCAAGCCAGTTTGCCCAATAAAGGCCATCGTGACAGATGCCTTTGATTCTCTGCCTGAGGATCAAAAGGAGTATATCTCCAATATGCCTCCATAATTCTCTCTAGAAACATAGTGGGAGAATCATCAGGCCCTTGAATAATCTCTCTTACCTTGGCCAAATTACTTTGTCGCTAGCGGCTGCTTGGAGACACACTATTAGAGCCCGGTGATAAGGGGACAGATGCTCGCTACCTTCAAAGATTTTGGGGTCTCAGTTGGGTGGGTTCAAGGGAAAGCCGCCTTTGATTATCTTGGGAAGTTGTGTCGGACGCAGATCTTGTTTGAGGGATTTTTTTTCTAGCTTCCTGGAGGATTCACTGTTGTTCCTCTGTCATGAAGAGAATCCCTAGGAGTTTTTGGCAGTCATCCGAAGTAGGCTGGTGTGAAAACATCAATGACTCAACCAGACCTGAGAGCCTGGTGGGGTCCTCAGAAAAAGGGGGATTATAATTTTTTTAAGTTATATAGGTCTGACGAGGAGAAAGGCTAATACTGGTAGGCTTGCATTTTTTCCCCATGGCCATCGTCAATCATTGGCCCATAGGGATGGAGGGGGAGCATCCCAAGAGTTCCAGGGTTTTCAATCATTCACCGCCAGCGAGTTCCTTTAGATGGTACAGCTTCCTCCAAGGGAAGAGGTGCTGTGTGTGCCGCAAAGGAATTATCTGGAGGGCGCTGGGCCGGCATAGCTTCCTCCAATGGAGGAGAGGCTGAGTCAGCAGCAGGGGAATCACTTAGAGGGTGTTGGATTTTGGGGGACAAGGGCAGGGGATAAGGAGGGGAAGGAGACTCCAGTAGAGTGAAATCTGGTGACTCGGGGAGAACAGAGGGTGTAGGAGGAGGAGGATCAGAGGATTTGAGAGTTCCTGGGGGAAGGAGTCAGAGTGGGGGCAGTGACAAGGAAAGGCTTCACCCATGGAGGAGGAGATATGCAGAGTTCCCGCCGAGTTAAGATATATGGCTGTTGATCCAGATGGCTATGTAGCACCGGCTGAAAGACAATATCTCTGACTTTTTTAAATTAGTGGGAAGTAGAAAGATCCTTCTAGGGGTAATCCAAATCCAAAGGTGGGCCATTCTGAAGCACAGAGAGTCTACCACATCCGGCGCTTTACTGAAAAACAAAGATTCTGAGCCCTTAAGTGGACTTTGGTCCAGTGATCAAGTATCAGGGACAGAGGCATTGAAGTGCTCTGTCCCATAATGAAAGACACACAAACAGTTAAAGCAATGAAACATGACACAGACAAGACAAGGCAATGAAGACAGGCAATGGACGTCCAACACTGAGACCAGGACTGAGGAGCCGGCAAAACCCGATTGACTGGCAATACCAAATCCGAAAAAAAATATCAATGAGTCCAGGAGACTATCTCGTCCCCATAAATTTACAGGAAGATGATCCAATACATATGGCTGTAGAGTTCCTTCACATCCTTCAGGATCCTTCCAATCTAATACCATTGCACTTCTATGGGGATTATACACTACTCCTAGGCCTCGAAGCGTTTGAGTGGCTTGTTGTAATGGCCAATGTTTTGGCCATTCTTGACGAGAGATGATGCTAAGGTCTGCGTCTGTATCCAGTAGCCCATTAAATTCATGCCCTTGAATATTTAGTTTTAGCATGGGGCCAGAATCTAAATTTAAAGAAAGCATAGCCCAATCTACACCTGTGGAGCCTAATCACTTGGAACCTCTTTCTACAGTACGACTGGAAAATTTTTCACGTAGGCTGTGTATTATTAGTAACTGTGCTATTCTATCTCCTGGTGAAATTACTGATATACCCTTTGGAGAACTGGCTATAATTTTTATTTCACCTTCATAGTCGAGATCAATTACCCCAGGACTTATCATAAGTCCTTTTAGAGTAGAAGAGCTGCGTCCCAATAATAAGCCTACTGTTCCTTTGGGAATAGGTCGTTTTACCCATGTGGAAATGAATTGAACTCCCATCTCTGCAGTTAGTACTGCTCTGGCAGAGGCACAGATGTCTAACCCTGCGCTCCCTCTGGTTTGTCTGATGAGGGATGTGATGGACAATGTGTCCTGGGCACTACCCTGATGGGGTTGCTGGGTTTCTCCAGTGCTGCGTATATTTGTGGTTTTGGGCCCCGGAGAATTGAGCCCCCTTGTCCATTTTTTGGCAATGGAGCTCCATGTTTTTGTCCACGATATTGTGGATAAACACCTGGTCTTTGTTCGTTTTTTGATAATGGTGTACCCTCTATGGTGGTTTGAGAACAGCATTCATTAGCCCAAAGTCTCCCTCTACGGCATCGTGGACAAATACCTGGTATTCTACTCCTTTGATACCTAGTTTTGTTAAACCCTCCTCCTATGGGACAATTCCTTTTAAAATGTCCTGTTTTTTCACAATTGTAGCATGTTCTTGGCCTGGCATCTAAAGCCTGTTTTACTGCAGCTGCCACAATTTGCCCTTGTTCATTAATGTCTCTGGCATCTAAAGCCTGTTTTACTGCAGCTTCCACGACTTGCTCTTGTTCTTTAATGTCTCTACATAATTTAATATGTGTGTTTAAATCTTCATGTTTCCATGGTCTAATGATATCTTTGCACCAACGATTCGCTTGCTCATAAGCCAGTTGTTTTAGTAATGGCATTGCTTGTTGTGTATTTCCAAAAACTCTGGTAGCTGTTTGAATAAGCCTATCTACAAATTCAGCATAAGGTTCATTAGCTCCTTGTATTACCTTAGATAACTGACCTTGTAAACCTCCATTTCCTTGAAAAGTCTTCCATGCCTTAATTGCATCTATAGCAATCTGTGCATATACACCAGGATCATATGCACATTGCTGCTGCTGATCCTCATAAAGTCCCTTTCCTAACAATATATCTAGATTTCTCTGAGGATAACTAGCTGCTGCATTTTGCCTAGCCGTCTCCTTGCAAAATTCCTCATTGGCAATCTTCCATAACAGGTATTTCCTCCATTTAGCACAGCTTTACACATATTAGCCCAATCTGCTGGCTTCATGTTCATGTTGTTAATGGATTTGATAATGCTTACAGTGAAGGGTGCTTGAGGACCATAGGTTGTTACAGCCTCTATTAGCTGCTTCACTGTTTTGAAATTTAAAGCATGGTAATCTCACTGCCCTCCTGCCTCAAATACTGGGCATGTTAATATTTGAGATCTTGTCTCAGGATTCCAACTATCAACTGTGGGGGTTGGGGGCCTCCCAGCATATGGAGGTGGCCTTGTTAGTTGGACACTTACTTTCTCTGGTGATAGAAAGGTGTTAGTAGCAGTCTCCTGTAGAGGTTGTGCTGTTGGTTGGACACTTACACCCTCTGGTGATAGAAAGGTGTTAGTAGTAGTCTCCTGTTGTAACTTTCCCCCTGATGGCTTTTTCTGTTTTACACTTTCTTCCTCTGTCTGACTGGCTTGAAAGGCCTTCTCTTTTACTTGATTTTTTTCCTCTGTCTGACTAGTTCGAGAGACCTTTTCTTTTACTTGAATTTTTTCCTCTATCTGACTAACTTGAGAGACCTTCTGTTTTACTTGAATCAATATGTCTTCTCCTTCCTCTACCATTGTCTGAACTGAAGGCTTTCCACTAAGCAAACAAGGTACAAACGTCCACAATAGCAATGTGCCAACTGGCAGAGTCCCTGGGCTTTTCTTTCCTATTCTTTTTAAATCTTCACCATGATGGTTCCATTGTGATATATTTAACAACTCCTCCTGAAAAAGCCATGGGCTACATTTTTGTATTGTATCAACGTATGCCCTGACTTTTCTTGATTTTACTGAGATGCCTCCTTCCTCTAACAATTTACTGAACACTCTTTCAGTTTTTTTTTTTTTTTTACTAATTTCTGATCCCGTATTTCTACTATAATACAACCCAACAAGATGACACCAAACAAAACAGCTCCTCAGGAAAAGCCGTCAGAGCCCAACTGCCACCACAGGCTTCCCACAAGCCTCTCCCTCAAACACAAGTCACCTCCTCTTGAGGCCGATTGGCTGGGTCACGTGGGCGAAGCCAAAAAGTCCCCCAATGAGCAGTTCCATGGTCTGAAAGGTCGGGGAAACCGCTCATTGAGCATCTCAATGAGCATCACCACAGAGAAGCAAATCAGCTAGATGATGCTGGGGCCGCTGTGAGCCAATCATCAGCCGGCAGATGGAAGTTTGCTGGCAGCTGCAAGTTTGCTGGGGCTCCTTTGGCTGTGGCTCTCAACAGATTATTCTCAGAAATATTCAACCACCTGACATACATATTTGTTTCCTAGTACTGAAAACTAACTTCAGTGAATGGTCCTTATATATCCTAATATTTCTATAGTAACTGACCAAGTTTAACATCAATGCAGTTAGATTCCTATGGGACATGATATGTATTTTTAAGTTCATTTTTATTCCACACTGGTACATTACTATTTCTTCAGTTTATGGACATCATAGGATATATCCTTTCATCCACAAATTCACAAATTTATAGGCATGTGGTTCACTTTCAATCACTTCCTCTTTCAGAAAACATGTATTCCTCTATGATTCTTTAGTGGTCTTTTCACTAGACTTCTTTCTAAAAACACTATTTTCGATTCTATACTCATTTTTGAAGCAAAACTCACACACTCTTCATGATAAACCGTAACCCTAATATTACCATTAGATGTATAACTGGTTGGAATGAATGTATATATATCAATATAAGATTTACTATATATTTTCAAATATAATTTCAATGCATTATTTAAAGTTGGAACCAGTTATATAATTTATTCACAATATGGTCTATTCATGCATCATCTCTTATTCATCAACACAGGGTACGCCTATTTTATCCGCAATACTAATTTATAAGTTTTCAAAATATTGCTCCTCATATTGGTGGAAGAAATACTCATGTCATCTGATCTACATATATATTTTACCACAGTAATATTCTTGACACAAAATGCAAAGGTCACACTTATGATTGTACTAAAGCCTAAATTTAAAGTGAGCATGGATTACTAAAAACCTCCATGTCTAGGTTCCCTAATGCGCTCAAATGTCAATCCTATTGGTGACTAAATAATTGTTTCTTCCTAAGATTATATATTCAACCTCAACCCTGTTGAAAATATCTAATCCTATCACTCACTTTATACGTTGCCTGATTTCCTAATGTCTCTATTGATACATATTTACTCTCTTTCCTACATATTTTCCCCAGTTCATCATTGGGACTGACTCTTCACATGTGCTGACATTTACATTCACTCTCTAACTGAAACCCTATTGCTAAAGAACTTTTGGTCCAACTCCTGGACTCACTCTTCTTCCTAATCCTACAGACAATCTTCCTAATCCTATGGACTATCCCTTTTGGACTGGATGATCTCTTCTAAATTCAGTCATCTGAGGTACGGCAACCTATGCCATTGTAAATGAATTTATCTGAGACCTCGGTGCAGAACATAATTCAAGCTTAGTATGCCAATCAATCGCCAAATGCCCTTCTGGGCTTCAAATCTTACCTAGATTTCTTTTTTCGTACTTATATTTCACGTCTCTATTCTTATAAGTATCAGAGGTTCCCAAACCATTATTCATCCAGCAGAATGATTCCTAACCAAAATCGAACATGCTATTTACCCTAACCATACAATGTTCCGTCAATCTAACTTTACAGAAGAGGAGGGACCGAGTTGGTCTTACAATACAGGAAGGTAGGGGATCTTCCACCTGCTGAGAACCTCAAAAGTCCATGCAGAAATGATCGATGGAGAAGATTTAGGCAGCTATTTAGGACCTGAGAGAGGAAAAGTCATCTTCCATGGCAAACAACCTAGTCAGGATGAAGGGATGTTTCTGAATCAGCCTCTCTCTTCTTAATGTAGAGAAGTCGGATCAAACCAGGCCTTTGTGGAGAGCTGTTCCCAGGTGCCTATGGTTTCTATACCATTCTAATTTGTGAATGTGTCACAAGAAGTAGGGGCCGCCTCCATCTTATGAGAACCTAGGAAGCAACTGTTAGGACATATTGGTGGCCAAGTCAGTGACCTCATTCAGTTCCTGAAGGAAGTGACCTCACCTACTTCCTTGGTGATGGAATTCTCTGAATTTGGGATCCAGGAAGCCAGGCACCCAAAGCCATTACCCGTCCAAGTCCCAGTGGTCTCACTTGTTTGGATTTACCAAGGATAGAATCAGTCTTTCTAGGTACCTCTTCATGTGAAGGTGGCCAAATTCCAAGAAAGCTCTGAAGAGGGGCCTTTCCTGACAAGACTGGAATTGGCTCACCACTGCCTCCTGACAACTTCACAGAGTTGGTGAATAACACCAGATCTGAGACAGGAAAGGCCATTTCAGAGGAACATCGTATGGCCTACCAGTCAGAGGACACTCAGAAGGGTCACAGACCTACTTGGGGGAAGGAGGTGCCTGGGTGTGTGGATGTCAGTTTGTGGTTTTGTCTCATGTTCTGAGAATAGGTAGAAAAAACGTGATTTATTTCTTTTGGAATGGACTGTTTCTAATAAGTCATTTGACATGGTGAGTGCTTCTATTTCTGTGTATGCCACTGTGTCCGTGGTTGTAGACATTAGAAAAGAGAATGCATCAATGAATATGTCCTGTGTAGTAGAATGCCTCCCAGCAATCAACCTGTCCAATTTATGAAAGGACTGCGGCTTGCCTTACCAATGGGAAACACCTACAACCTTCCTAAGTTCCTGTTTTCTTCCAGAATTCTGGCCACTAGCCAGAATATGCTCATTGTTTTTTATCCATGATATGTACCACCTCCAATCACTGTGACATGACCATGTACTGAATAGCTGAAGGAATTGGCATGGCGAGCATCTCAAAAAACTCAGATATCAGTGTGGCTAGGAAACTCTCAGTGGAGATACCCTGCTTTGGGCCTTTTGCTTACATTTTGTTCTGTTGCCCTGAATGTCAGGAAGGTATTTGCCTCTGGCCACCCCTTTGTGAAGACTGAAAAAAACAGTTATCAAATGGAAATGAATGAGGATCACCTGTGGCTCTTGGCATAATTGCTTTGGAAAGGGAGGTGTCTGAATCAACCACTTGGCCCTGTGTGAGGCTCCAGCTTAGATTCTCAGCACCTGATGGATCTAAAGAAAGATCCCATGTGTGCATCCAAAACCAAAATGGCAAAAAGATCAGTCATTGTGGATGAAGTCTCTAGCCTTCTTCTGTGATGTTCCTGAGTCCATCAAGTGAGAATAGGGATCCTTTGGGTCAAATGAGTTCTTCAAAGCCCTGCAGAAGTGCTTGGGTTTTCTCATGACTCCAAACCACATAAAGAATCTATACCTGACATTCAGTAGGCCTCAAAATGGAGAAGCAGTGCAGTATTAACGGCAGGTCTATTTAATCACTCCTGGTTCACAGGAATGGTGTCCAGGCCACCCTGACTTTAGGCAAATGAGGGCCAAAGGTGCTCATTTTGGTCACTGTCTTGGGCTGCGCCCCTCATGGAAAAATTCAGCCAGAGGTTATGATGAGTGTCTATATGGAGAACATGAGGGCCTTGTGGGAGTGTTTAGGTTTTAATTTTGGTCATTTGTGTGGCGGTTGGAAGAAATGAATGGGTCCAACTGGTCTTGAACTCTGGTGTGAGTTCAAGGGGACTTAGAGACTGAGTTCTGGAACTGAACTCAGAGAAGTATTGCCATGAATTGTGTTGGGATTTTCGCAGGCCACACATGAGAGTCGCCCTTATAAACTGAGATCTAGGTCCAGGGTGGCTTTCCACAGAGCACTGAGAATCACAGCCTGGATATCACATGATTTTTTTCTAAAACACATGGCAGGCATACTTGAGCGTCAAAACACACATGGACCTCACATTGTAGACCTCAATAGTCCTGGATTTCGGTGACCTTTTGGCCACTCCATGGGAAGACTTGCCTGTGAGAGTTTTCCAGAGGTTTCATTGAAATGAGCTTTCTCACCATTTAATGTTTCCTGAAAAAATTGAAACCCACAGTGCCTCCAACCTTATGCTTGAATAATGGCTAGATAAATACCATGAAATTCTTAAAATTCCCTTGACCAGGTTGCACAGGAGAACCTTTGGATATACTGTTGCTGACGATGAGTGTATCAGACAGTTCCTTGATTGACTGGGTTTCATGAAAATGGTGTAGAACAGAGATGCCAGTAAGTTCAAGCCTGCTGATTAGTGGGCCTACAGCAGAGATGTGCAGTTTTGTGATAAAACTTCTGTCGTGGGGCCTTGTGGATCTGCCTTTGACTTCCAAATGGCTTGTGGCTGACATGGTGCATCCAGCAGACCCTTATATGTAAAGGCATCTTTTTATAAGTAGAGGTTTAAGGGAAATCTTAACAATCAGGTTATTATGGTCAAGGGGGCAAACTGTGTGGGATAGAAACCTGGTTGGTGCATTCTCCTGCTGACCCTGACCCACCACACATGACAGAACTCCCTCCAGCACTCTGTTCCAGTTGAGCTCCTTGTATTCCATGAAGCAAATATTAAATTCCCAGTGCAGCACCAAGAATCACGACGAAATGTGGAGGATGACCAAATGGATACACAGCCAACATGTGGATACACTTAGCCCCCCGTGGCCACAGTTTACCTACAAAGACAGAATTCAGCACTGCTGCCTCATGTTCATTGGAAAATAAGAAACCATATCCACAAGGTCACAGAGATGAAGACCCAGCTTTGATGGTCTCCCTAGAAAGGAAGCTAAAGCTCCTGACAACAACATATGTTTTAAGTGCCCAACCTCAGAGACAGTTTCTCAAGAAGTCTTTAGGCAGGCAGAGGTCCATGTTTGTGGAGTGTTTACCCTGTCCCTTACTTTTGGAAACTCCTCTACCACTTCCAAGGTTGTGAACTCCTGATTGTATTCCATTCCAGATATGTAGTCATGGATTTTCTAACTCTTCTCCTCTAATTGTGTGTTACTTGGGGCGTAGTCGATATCTAGGTGTTGTTCTTGATGAGAGTGGGAAGATTTTTGTGTACCACATATTTGCATACACATTGGATTCATTTTTCTATTTTCCATTCAATATACTGATTCCCTGACACTAACTCACACCCTACTAGACTCTGATTACTAATCCTAATATAATGGAGGAAAGTAACCGAAACATTATAGAAACACAAGCAGTTCAGAGGAGGCATGGTGTATAGTTGGACTTGTTACTTGCATGATAAATGGTAGGTGTTAAAAATATAGTCAATTGTTAATTGAAATAGTTCTCCATTCTTTTTAATGTTAACTTATTTCTGAATTTCTGTCTCCATTTCTCTGGAGCCTATTCAGCACATGTATTTTTATATGCACATATAGAATCCTACCTGGTATCACACGTACATTTTTGTGAGGTGGCTAACTTTGCAGATACAAATTGTGAGAAGAGATCACTCCTCCTAAATGCTTTTGGATCTTAAAATTCCACCTATGGGTGAGGTTCCTAGTGAGGTTCCATGTTCACTAAAATGAATACATTTTAATCTGTGGATGATATATATTTCAAGATAAATTTTGATACCCATATATATTTATATATTGCTACTTTTTAATGTATCTGATATATATATATATATATATATATATATATATATATATATATATATATATATATATATATATATATTACACCCTCCTGATTTTTCAAAATATGAAATATATGTGTCTTATATACACTCCCTAAATTCATTCATGTCATGAATGTGGATTTATAATAAAATGTTCACAAGATTATGCTCAGATATATTCATCCACCTGAAATATATATTTGATTCCTCGTACTGAAAACTAACTTTAGTAAATGGTCCTTTCAAATCCTAATGTTTCTACAGTAACTGACCCAGTTTAACATCAATGCAAGTAGATTCCTATGGGACATGATATGTATTTTGACATTCATTTTCATTCAACACTGGTACATTACTATTTTTTTCAGTTTTTGCACATCATAGGATATATATTTCATCCACAAGTTAGGAAATTTATACGTTTTTTTATACTTACAATCACTTCCTGCTTCAGAACACATGTATTCCTCTATGTTTCTTGATTCGTCTTTTCATGAGACTTCTTTCCAAACACATAATTTTCCATTTCCATAATCACTTTTGAAGCTAAACTCACACACCTTTCATGATAAAACATAACCCTAATATTACCATTAGATGCATAACTCGTTGGAATGAATGATTGTATATCAATATAAGATTTCTTATATATTTTCAGATATCAATTCAATCCATGATTTAAAGTGGAAACAGTTATATTATTTATTCACAGTATTGTCAATTCATGCATTACTTCTATATTCATAGACACAGGGTACAACTCTGTGTACCCCCAACACTAATTTATACGTCTTCAAAATATTGCTCCCAGAAATGTTAGAAAAAATACTCATGTCACCTGATCTACATATACATTTTATCACTGTAATATTCTGATCACAAAATGCAAAGGTCAAACTTATGATTGTAGCAAATCCTAAATGGAAAGTGATCCTGGATTACTAAAAACATCCATGTCCAGGTTGCCTAATGCTCTCAAATGTCAATCATATTGGTGACTACATATTTGTTTCTTCCTAAGATTATACATTGAAACTCAACCTTGTTGTTAATGTCTAATCCTATCATTCACTTTATACTTTGCCTGATTTCATAATGTGTGTATTGATATCTGATTTCCTACATATTTTCTCCAGTTCATCATTGTGACTGACTCTTCACATGTGCTGACATTTACATTCACTCTCTAACCGAAACCCTATTGCTAAGGAACTTTTGTTCCAAATCCTATACACAGTCTTCTTCCTAAACCTACCAACTATATTCCTAATCCTACCGACTATCCCTTTTTGAATGGATGTTCTCTTCTACATTTAATTATCCAAGTAATGGTCGGATGAGGTCGAAAGAAGAGACCACCAAGAAACTATCTCATGCAACAGCGCAGTGTTTATTGGGGGTCCAGCATGCTGATGCTCAGAGCTCACTTGAATAGAGTAGAGAGCCCTTAGAACAGCTTAAGCAGAGCTTATACACTTTCCTTGGTGACGGCAGGGAGGGAAGTTTATTGATAGGTCAGGGTGAGTGGTCAGTTTGCATGCAACCCAGTGAGGGAGCACATTCTGCAGTTAGTCAGTTGGGGACAGCACATTCTGGGAACAAGATTAGCAAACATTTCTCAAGATTTCAACAGTGTTTTGTTAAGCATACAGGAAAAAAGGAAGTGAAAAGTGCCTATTTAATTAACCTTTCATTCCCCACTTCTTCTTCTGGCTACTTTTAATCATAAAAGTGATCATTGCGGGGTGTCACATTCTATGTTTGCTAGTGGGGTATTACCATAAGTTTAACTCATCCAATTTGAGCTTGGAAAAAAAGAAATTACACGGTTGAGCAAACAGGGTTTTATAGTTAGCAATAATATGAGGATTATTATTGAACTGTCCAGGGTTGATAAATGCGTAGTTAACCAGGGGGACTGTGTGAACCAAGACTCAAACCACACTTTTTGGGCCTCTCTCTCTCATTGACACTCTTCAAGGCATCTTTTTAATTTACTCCTAGATTTTTTTACAACTCCAGTATGGTCGGCAAAAACACAACATTCTCCATCAATGCAGAACAAAGGCCCCCTTCTTTCATGAAGAGGAGGTTCAACCCTCGCCTTTTCTGTAAAATAACTTCAGAGAGAGAGGTTAAAGATTCCTGCAAAGCCAAGATGGAGGATTCTAATATCTTTAAGTTTTGGTCTATTGCTGCTTCTAATTGTGTCATTTGTTGTATCCCATGGACCAAGGCAGTGGTTCTTGTGCTCACGCCTGCAGCAACTCCTATTCCTAATAGGATGGCTAAAGTGATGGATATATGTTCTCAGTGGAACCGGGTTTTATGCCCCCCTATTTGAACTTCAAATGAACCTGCATTATGATAAAGCACTCTGGGAAACATCTGCACCTTTACACATTTAATCACATCGTCTTGACAATTTCATGAAAACATAAACAATGTTTAAGTCTATAGAATTATACTGTTGTAGAGACGGACAAGGCACGGCACCTAAGATACTACCAAAAACAGGGAAACTTTCCATTTTATTAGCAACCGGATTCAGAGGGCATTACTTCTGTTATAATCAATTAATTCCCTGAAACTCACGTTTAGGTAGTTTCAGAATTTTGTACCCAACATATAAGGGAAGGGGCGCAGAAGTTCACAGCCTGCAGAAGTTCACAAAAAGCAGATTTTTTTCTGTTTTATTCCTCTCTTCTGGGCAAGTTAACTTTTCAAGGACACCTGGGTGAAGGAGAGCTTTTTTTTCCCTTTATTTTTCCCCCTTCCAGCTGTTACCATGGAGCCCAGTTGGTAACTTCTTTATCTTTGAAATGTAGCCATCTCTGTGAAGCCCCAGATCAATGCCAAAGGCCTTGTTCACATATTTTGTGAAAAACTAGTAAGGGGGTGTCTAACTTAGGAGTGCTGATATTTTTAGCCAGTGACCAAGTACAACAGGGCAACATGAAAAGAGGAAGTTTATCTACTTTGAAGTCTTTCATGGGGACTCTTTTCCTGAAAGTCCTAAAGTCAGCCATGCTGAAGACTTCCGTAGAAGGTCAATTAATGTTTTTCTGTGGGCCTGGAACAGAGGGGGGAGATGGGGAAGGCGTGGCTGTGAGCAGCTCCGTGGATCTGAGAATGAGGTAGCAGAGATGTGAAAGAATACTGGCAAAGGTGTTTGTGATTTTCCTAGCAACAAAAAGGTGAGCAGTAGAACAGGTAGAACAGAGGAGAAGATAGGAGTTATTATCCCTAAAAGCCTGTGAGGGACTTTAAATTCTTAGTAACCTGTTTTCACTAATGACAAAGAAACTTTAAACGTCATTTTCACTACATCTTGGATAGGGGTCTGAGGGTTCTCCTCAGCTGGTTTGAGCTTTGGGTTAGCTGGTAAGAGGAACTGGTGGGACCCGGTGTGGGCACTGATTGGAGAAGAGAGGAGTGATTCGGTGGAGGGTTACCTCAGTACCTGCTACCTCAGAAAGGGGGAAATGGTCTGAGATCCGGCGGAGGTTTGGGTTTTTGATCTAGTAATTGGAGGGGAGAAATCATGTTGCTGAGGTGAGAGTGACAGCAGAGAGTCTGGAGCAGAAGGCTGAGTGTGAGGACCTATTGGAGAAGCATAGTTCAGGATGTGAGCGAAGGAGGGAAAAGGCCTCCACATAGGGAAATCTCCTTTCATCCTTTTGAGGACATTCAGAAGTTAAAAAGGTCATGCAGAATTTGAGGATCTAGAGACCCCTCTAGGGGCCAACAGTTTGGGTGATCTAATTGGTAATAGGGCCAATGCTGTGTACAGAATTTGATGAGGAGTTTGGGTTCCATCATGCACTGCCTGTATGATCACATCCCTAGACTTACAGAAAAAGTCGGCATTTCCCCCACACAACCGTGACTGTTTGTGGCTTTGGTAGTCCACCGGGCAAACATAGTAATCTAGGCTAGCCAACCTGCATCTGGCTCGCGTGTCCCTACATCCATAATGATTGTTTCCATTATCAATGGTGCAGAATGGATTTAATGGAAATTTAGTGGGATCCTCTTCATCAGGTATATCCCAATAGGAAAGACCTATAGCCAGCTGACAAATGTCTGGGTGGATAGATGTCCACCAAGTCCCTAAGTGGGCTGCATGCGAGAGAGATCATACTTCTTTACCAGTAGGATTTCTGATCAGCCATCGCTGCTGAACGGGTTTAATAGGTTTAGGACTACTGGTGGTCAAGGGAAGAGTCTATAGCCTTAGACACAGGGTAAATACACAATTTGAAAGTTTTACCAATCTTTTCCAGTTTCCAGCCAGAGTCTGGACAGGGCGCAGGCTTGAGATGAGAGGTATGGATCCAGGAAGTGATTCTGTCTTCCTTTACCGCTGTAGGTGTTATAAGTAGCACCTTGTATCGTCATTTCCAGTGGGGTTTCAGGGATGACACCTGATGTCGACTTATGTAGATGAAGTCTCTTACTTGATATTGATGTAGAGTCCATTCGTCCCCAGGTTGATAGGCATTGGCCATCTGTTTTCACAGGTATCCCTGAGTTCTTTCAAGAGCTTTAATTCAGTCAAGCAATGGGGTGTGGAAGGAATCGTTAGGTCTTAGAGTTGGGGTTAGGTCCCTTACTGAAGGAGGGGAACCATGGACAATTTCATAGGGGGTGAGGTTACACAAAGAAACAGAGGGAGTGTTTCTTCCATGAAATAGTGCATAAGGAAGGAGCATAGTACAATCTATTATGCAGGTTTCTAAGCTTAATTTCGTTATGGTCTCTTTAATGGTTCTATTCATTCTTTCTACCTGTCCTGAACTCGGTGGTCTATAAGCACAATGTAACTTTTAATTAATCCCCAGGGTCTTGCCTAACCCCTGACTTACTTGGGCTACAAACGCCAGTCCATTATCAGACCTTATTACTTTAGGCAGGCCGTATCTTGTAAAAATATCTTTCAGGATCTTCTTGACAACCATTTGCGCTGTTTCGTTTTTTTTCTTTTTTCCTGGAAAAGGCTTCAATCCATCCTCAAAATATATCTACAAAGACTAGGCGATATTTAATTTCAAACCTTGCTGGCTTAATTTTAGTAAAGTCCACTTCCCAGAATTGTCCTGGTCTGGTTCCTCGTAGGTGCTTTTTTGCAGGAAGCTTGGAAGGGTAAGCATTAACCATGACAGACCTGACAGGCTTTTGTTACCCATTCAGTTATTTCCTTTTGCTTTGAGTCGGTTAGTAAAAAACTCTGTTCTTCATCCTTCAGGAATGAATGCAATTTCTTTGAACCAAGGTGAGTGAGTTGATATACATTTTCTACTGACATATTTAGAGCCGTGACTATAGGAGTTTTTATTGAAGGATTTAGAAATTCCACTTGTGGGCCTTCAGGGTTAAAAGTTATTTTGGCCCGGAGCTTGGTGAGCAGATCTCTGCCCATCAATGGGGCCGGGCATTCTGGGATTGCTAAGAACGAGTGATGGATTTTTCCTTTCCCCTGGTCCATGGTCCTCTTAGTTGTCCAAACCCGATATTTTCTGCCATTAGCCCCTTGAATTAGAGACATTTTTATTTGATAGAGAGACCAATGGGGCCATAAGGGCAGAGTATATTGCCCTGTATCCACTTCAAAGTTTGCTAGGGTCCCCTCCACTTCAAAATTTACCCTGAGCTCTCGGAGGGGATCTGAGACCCAACATTCTTAGTCATCCTCCAGAGTCAGAATGGCTGGCTAGAGTGGCTGTCTCTTTCAATGGCACTCTTTGAAGCAGTGTCCTTTTTCTTTACAGTAGGCACATTAAATTGAGGCCAGGGGTGGCCTCTAGTCTGGGCCCCGGTATCCCTTCCTGTCTCCATGTTTCTTATTTCTGGCCTATTTGTTGTTGTGACCAGGACCTTAGTCAATGCCTTAGTCTGTCTTTTGTTTCTTTTATCCTTCCTTTGCTCCCTACTCTTCCTCACTTTCTCTCTTATAGTATACCTTCTCGGCTACTCTGACTAAATCTCTCAAAGTCATATCTTGTAATCCATCTAAGCATTGAAACTTTCTTTTAATATCCAGGGCAGCTTGCCCATAAAGGCCATCTTGACAGATGACTTTTGATCCTCTGCCTGAGGATCGAAAGAGTATATCTCCTATATGCCTCCATAATTCTCTCTAAAAACATAGAGGGAGATTCATCAGGCCCTTGAATAATCTCTCTTAACTTGGCAAAATTTGTAAGTCGCCTAGCGGCCACTAAGATACCCACAATTAGAGCCCAGTGATAAGTGGACAGATGCTCCCTACCTTCAAAGGTATTGGGGTCCCAGTTTCGTCGATTCAAGGGAAAGCCGGGTTAAATATGTTGGGAAGTTTTGTCGGTCACACATCTGGTCAGAGGATATTTTTCTCTAGCATCCAGGAGGATTCTCTTTTGTTTCTCTGTCATGAAGAGACAACCCTAGGTGTTGTTGGCAGTCATCCCAAGTAGGCTGGTGTGAAAACATCAATGACTCAACCACACCTAGGAGCCGGTTGGGGTCCTCGGTAAAACGGGGATTTTTATTTTTCCAGTTATATTGGTCTGAAGAGGAGAAAGGTAAATACTGGTAGGCTTGCAATTTTCCCCCAAGGCCGTTGTCAATCATTGGCCCCTAGGGATGGAGGGGGAGCATCATTTGATTTCCAGGTTTTTCAATCATTCACCGCTGGTGAGTACCTTTAGCCGGGCTAGCTTCCTCCAGAAGAGGAGGGGCTGTGTGTGCCGCGGGGAAATTATCTGAAGGGCGCTGGGCTGGCTTAGCTTTCTCCAATGGTGGAGAGGTTGAGTCAGCAGCAGGGGAATCACTTAGAGGGTGTTGGTCTTTGGGGGACGTGGGCAGGAGATAAGGAGGGGGACGAGAGTCCAGTAGAGTCAAATCTTGTGTCTCAGGGAGAACAGAGGTTGGAGGAGGAGGAGGAGCAGGGGGTTTGAGAGATCATGGGGGAAGCAGTAGGAGTGGGGGTAGGGGCAAGGAAATGCTTCACCCATGAAGGAGATTTGCAGAGGTCCTGCCAAGTTAAGATATATGGCTGTTGATCCAGATGGCTATGTGGCCCTGGCTGAAAGACAATATCGTCTGAATTTTTAAATTAGTGGGAAGTAGAAAGATCCTTCTAGGGGCCATCCGAATCCAAAGGTGGGACATTCTGAGGCACAGAGAGTCTGCCAGGTCCAGAATTTTACTGAAAAAGAAAGATTCTGAGCCCTTAAGGGTACTTTGGTTCAGTGATCGAGGGTCAGGGACAGAGGCATTGAAGTGCTCTGTCCCATAATGAAAGATACACAAACAGTAAAAGCAACGACACACGACACAGACAAGACAAGGAAATAAAGACAGACAATGGAACTTCCAACACTGAGACCAGGACTAAGTATCTGGCCCAACCCGATGGGCTGGCGATACTGAATCTGAAACAAAATATCACTGAATTGAGGAGACTATTGCTCCTCGATTTCCCGAATACTCTGGAGCATCCCCCAGGGATGTGGCCTGTGGCTCTGTGACACGTATGTCAGCCATCGTCGGAGAGAGCTCACACTCTTCATTGACAGCCATTTTGCGAAGCCCTAACCTGAAACCTGAAACCAGAAAGAGGCACCATACATACCCCAAGAGGAGCCTGTTGGGGTCTCTCGTTCGCCGCTGCCGGATCTCAGTGGAACCTCCATATGTAAAGGTCAGGAGAGCATCGGGTGAAGAGCCCACCAAGAGACTGTCTCATGCAAAAGCAAAGGGTTTATTGGGGATTCAGCATGCTGTTGCTCAGAGCTCACTTGAATAGAGCAGAGAGCCCTGAGAACAGCTTAAGCAGAGCTTATATACTTTCCTTGGAGAGGGCAGAGAGGGAACTTTATTGTTTGGTCTGGGCGAGTGAGCAGTTTGCGTGCAACCGGGTGAATGAGTACATTCTGTAGGTTGGCAGTTGGGGACAGCACATTCTGGGAACAAGATTAGCAAACAGTTCTCAAGATTTCAATAGTGTTTTGTTAAGCATACAGAAAAACAGCAAGCGACATTTACCTATTTTACTAAATTTTCATTACCGAATATACTTTGCCAGATTTCCTAATGTCTCTATTGAAATCTGCTTTCCTACATATTTTCCCCAGTACATCATTGTGACTGACTCTTCACAAGTGCTGACATTTACATTCACTCTATACCCGAAACCCCATAGCTAAAGTACTTTTGGTGCAAATCCTATACTTACTCTCCGTTCTAAACTTACCAACTATCGTCCTAATCCTACCGACTATCCTTTTTTTTTAATTTTTTTTTCTTAAAGAAAGAGTTAGAGAGAGAGGGAGAGAGAGAGAGAATTTTTTAACATTTAGTTTTTTTAGTACTTGGCAGACACAACATCTTTGTTTGTACGTGGTGCTGAGGATCGAACTCGGGCCGCACGCATGCCAGGCGAGCGCGCTACCACTTGAACCACATCCCCAGCCCCCCGACTATCCATTTTTGACTGGAAGTTCTTTTTGACAATCAATCATTCAAAGTACAAGGTCCTATGCCTTTGTATATTGATTTATCTGAGACATCTGTGCAGAAAAAAAATCAAAGCTAAATATTGCAATCAAAGACCCAATGCCCTTCTGGGCTTCAAATATTACCTTTATTTCTGTTTTCGTACTTATATTTCACCTATATATTCTTGAAAATATCGAAGGTTCGCCATACCATTATTCATTCAGCAGAATGATTCCTAACCCCAATCGAAACTGTTATTAACCCTAACCATACACTCTTCCCTCAATCTAACTTTACAGAAGAGCAGGGACAGAGTTGATCTTACAATACAGGAATGTACGGTTTCTTCCAACTGCTGAGAAACTCAAAGGTCCAAGCAAAATGATCTCTGGAGAAGTTGTAGGCACATATGTAGGAACTGAGAGAGCAAAAGTCATCTTCCATTGAAAACAACCTGGTCAGGATGAAGGGATGTGTCTGAATCAGCCTCTCTCTTCTTAATATGGAGAAGAAGGACCAAACCAGGCCAGTGTGGAGAGCACTTCCCGGGTGCCTATGGTTGATATACCATTCGAACTTTTGAAAGTGTCACAGGATGTAGGGGCAGCCTCCATTTCATGGGACACTTCGAAGCAACTGTTAGAACAAAGTGGTTGCCAAGGCAGTGACCTCATTCAGATCTTGAAGGAAGTGACCTCACCTAACATCCTTTGTGATGGAACACTCTGAACTTGGGATCCAGGAAGCTAGGCACCCAAATCCTGTCTCAGTCCCAGTCCCAGTCCAAGTGGTCTCAATTGTTCGGATTTACCAAGGACAGAGTCAGTCTTTCTTGGTACCTACGGAGGTGAGGATGCCCAAATCCCAGGAAAGCTCTGAAGAGTGGCCTTTCCTGAGAAAGCAGTTAGTGGATCACCCCTGGCTCCTGAGAACTTCACAGTGTTGACCAAGGAGACCAGATCTGAGACAGGACAGGACATTTCGGGGTAACATAGTATGGCCCACCAATCAAAGGACACTATGGATACTCTCAGACTGACTTGGGGGAAGAAATTTTCTTTGTGGATGTGGCTGTTGGTTTGTGGTTTGGTCTCATGTTCTGAGAATAGGTAATAAAGGCGGTTTTTTGGTTTGAAGTGAATTGTTTCTAATAAGTCTTATGAAAAGGCGAGTGTTTCTAAGTCTGTGTATTCCACTGTGTCCGTGGTTCTAGACATCAGAAAAGAGAATGCATCAATGGATGACTCCTGTCTAGTAGAAATCTTCCCAACATTCATCCTGCCAATTTATGAATGGACTGCGGCTTGCCTTATGAATGGGCAACACCTACTATCTTCCTAAGTTTCTATTTTGTTCCTGAATTCACTCCACTCTCCAAAATAGGCTCATGGTTATGTGTCCAATATATATACCACCTCCAAGCTCTGTGACATGGCCATGTACTGGATAGCTAAAGGGAATGGCGAGCATCTCAGAAAACTCAGATATCAGTGTGACCAGGAAAGTCTCAGTGGAGAAATCCTGCTTTGGGCCATTTGCTTACCTATTGTTCTGTTGCCCTGAATTTCAGAAAGCTTTTTGCCTCAGACTACTCCTTCGTGAAGCCTGAAGAAAAGAGTCTTCAAATGCAAATGAATGGGCATCACCTGTGGCTCTTTGCTTGATTGCTTTGGAAAGGGATGTGTCTGAATCAGCCTCATGACCCTGTGTGATGCTGTGGCTTAGATTCTTAGCACCTGATGGATCTAAAGAAAGATACCATGTGTGCATCCAAAACCAAAATGGCCAAATGAGGAGTCATTGTGGATTAAGTCTTTTGCTTTCCTCTGTTAGGTTCCTGAAATCCATCAAGTGAGAATAGGGATCTTTTGGGTCAAATGAGTTCTTCAAACCCTGCAGAGACTAGCCCAGAGGTGCTTGGCTTTTCTCATGACTCCAAATCACATAAAGAATCTATACCTGAAAGTATGTAGGCCCCAAATTGGAGATGCAGAGCAGTATTAAGTGCAGGCCTATTTAATCACTCTTGGTTCTCAGGAAGGGTGTCCAGGCCACCCTAACTTTAGGCAAATGAGGGGCAAGGGAACTTATTTGGATACTGTCTTTGTCTGTGCCGCTCATGGAAATTTCCAGCCAGAGGTTATGATAAGTGTCTATATGGAGAATGTTGAGGGCCATGTGGGAGTGTTTTGGTTTTAATTCTGGTCATTTGTGTGGCGGTTGGAAGAGATGACTTAGTTCACCTGGGCTTGAACTCTGGTGTTATTAGAGACTGAATTCTGGAACTGTCCTCAGAGAAGTATTGCCATGAATTGTGTTGGAATTTTAGGAGGCAACACATAAGAGTCATCCTGAAAACTGAGATCCTGGCCAAGGTGGCTTCCACAGAGCACTGGGAATCTCAGCCAGGATTTCACGTGATTTTATTCTGAAAGTCTTGGCAGCCATAATTGAGAGTCAAAACACACATAGACCTCACATTTTAGACCTCAATGGGCCTGGATTCATGTGAAATATTGGCCACTCTTTGGGAAGCCTTGCCTGTGAGAGTTCTCCAGAGATTTCTTTGAAATGAGCTTCCTCACCATTTAATGTTTCCTAAATAATTTGAAACCCACAGTGCCTCCAACTTCATCTTTGAAAAATAGCTAAATACATACCATGAATTTTTTGAAATTTCAATGACCAGGTGGCAATGGAGAAACTTTGGATGACTTGTTGCTGGTCATGAGTTTACCAGACTGTGCTTGGATTTACTTGGTTTCATGAAAACAGTGTAGAAAAGAGATCCCTGTAAGTTGGAGACTGCTGAGTAGTGGGCCTAGAGCAGTGGTGTGCAGGTATGTGATAAAACATCTGTGGTGGTACCATGTGGATCTGCCCTTGGATTCCAAATGGCTTGAGACTGACATGGTGAAGTCAGCAGACCCTATTATATAAAAGCATCTTGTTATATGGAGAGGTTTCCGGGCAATGTTCAGAATCAGATTGCTATGGACAAGCGGGCAAGCTATGTGGGGTAGAAGCCTGGTTGGTGCATTTTCCTGCAGACCTTGACCCACCACATGTGACAGAACTCCCTCCATCACAGGTACCTGTTGAACTCCTTGTATTTCCTGAAGCAAATACCAAATTCACAGTGCAGCAGCAAGAAACACCTCAAAAAGTGGAAGATGATCAAATGGCTTCACAGTCCACATGGGAAGACACTTAGACTCCAGTGGCCACAGTTTACCTACAAAGAGAGAATTCAGCACTGCTTCCTCATGTTCATTGGAAAATAAAAAACCATATCTTCCAGATCACAGAGATCAGACCCAGCTTTGTTGGTCTCACTAGAAAGGATGCTAAAATTCCTGACAACAACATATATTTCAAGTGCCCAACCTCAGAGGCAGTTTCTCAAGAGTCTTTAGGCCCAATGAGCTCCATGTTTGTGGAGTGTTTACCCTGTCCCTCACTTTTGGAAACTCCTCTACCACATCCAAGATTGTGAACTCCTGAATATTTTCCATTTCCGATATGTATTCACAGATTTCCTAACTCTTCTTCTCTAATTGTGTTTATTTGGGGCAAAGGTAATGTAAAGGCAATGTTCTGGATGAGAGTGGGAATATTTTTGTGTAGCACATATTTGCATACACATTGGATTCATTTTCCTATTTTCCATTCGAATTACTGAATTCCTGACACTAACCCATACTCTAATAGACTCTGACTACTAATCCTAAAATGATGGACAAAAATAACCAAACAGAATGGAAATGAAAGCAGTTCAGAGAAGGCATGGTGTATACTTGGACTTTCCTTTTGAATGATAAAGGGTAGGTGTTATAAATCTAGTCAATTTTTAATTGAAATTGATCTCCATGTGTTTTTAAAGTTAACAAATATGTGAATTCCTGTCTCCCTTTCTCTGCAGCCTGTTCAGCACATGTATTTTTATATGCAAATATAGAAACATAACTGGTATCACACGTATATCCTTGTGAGTTTGGCTGTCTTGGGAGATACAAATTGTGGGAAGAGATCACTCCTCCTAAACGCTGTTGGAACTGAAACTTCAACCTATGGGTGAACTTCCTAGTTGAACAATATTATACATAAATCCATGTTCAGTAAAATGATTATTTTTGGATCTGTGGATGATATATGATTCATAGTGAATTTCGATTGGCATGCATATTGATACATTTTAGTGTCTGTGTGTGTGTGTGTGTGTGTGTGTGTGTGTGTGTGTGTGTGTGTGTGTATATATATATATATATACATAAATGCACACACACATATCTATATCTATATCTATATCTATATATATATATATATATATATATAGATATATATATATATATAAACTCTCAAGATTTTTCAAAATATGAAATATATGTTTCTTATTATACACTCCCTAAATTCATTCGTGTTCATATATGTAAATTTATAGTCAACATTTCACAAGATTATTCTCATAAAAATTCATCCACTTGAAATACGTATTCGTTTCCTAGTACTGAAAACTAACTTCAGTGAATAGTGCATACAAATCATAATATTTCTACAGTAACTGACCCAGTTTAGCATCAATGCAAGTAGATTCCTATGGGATATGATGTGTATTTTGACGTTCATTTTCATTCAAAACTGGTGCATTACTATTTTTTCAGTTTTTGCACATCATTGGATATATATTTCATCCACAAGTTAGGAAATTTATAGGCTTTTTTTATACTTACAATCAAATCCTGCTTCAGAACATATGAATTCCTCTATATTTCTTTTTTATTTATTTTTTTTTTAGAGAGAGTGAGAGAGGAGAGAGAGAGAGAGAGAGAGAGAGAGGGAATTTTAATATTTATTTTTTAGTTATCGGCAGGCACAACATCTTTGTTTGTATGTGGTGCTGAGGATCGAACCCGGGCCGCACGCATGCCAGGCAAGCGCGCTACCACTTGAGCCACATCCTCAGCCCCTCCTCTATATTTCTTGACTCATCTTTTCATGAGATTTCTTTCCAAACACATTATTTTCCATTTCCATAATCACTTTTGAAGCTAAACTCACACACCCTTCATGATAAAACATAACCCTAATATTACCATTAGATGTATAACTCGTTGGAATGAATGATTGTATATCAATATAAGATTTTTATATATTTTCAGATATCAATTCAATCCATGATTTAAAGTGGAAACAGTATATTATTTATTCACAGTATTGTCAATTCATTCATTTCTTCTACATTCATAGACACAGGGTACAACTCTGTGTACCCCCAATACTAATTTATACCTCTTCAAAATATTGCTCCCAGAAATGTTAGAAGAAATACTCATGTTACCTGATCTACATATACATTTTATCACAGTAATATTCTGATCATAAAATGCAAAGGTCACACTTCTGATTGTAGCAAATCCTAGATGGAAAGTGATCCTGGATTACTAAAAACATCCATGTCCAGGTTTCCTAATGCTCTCAAATGTCAATCATATTGGTGACTACATATTTGTTTCTTCCTAAGATTATATATTGAAACTCAACCTTGTTGATAATGTCTAATCCTATCATTCACTTTATACTTTGCCTGGTTTCATAATGTGTGTATTGATATCTGATTTCCTACATAATTTTCCCAGTTCATCATTGTGACTGACTCTCCACATGTGCTGAAATTTACATTCACTCTCTAACCGAAAACCTAGGGCTATTGAACTTTTGGTCCAAATCCTATACTCACTCTTCTTCCGAAACAGACCGACTATCTTCCTAATCCTAACAACTATCCCTTTTTGACTGGATGAACTCTTCTACATTCAATCATCCAGGGTACAAGATGATATGCCATTGTATATTGATTTATCAGAGACATCTGTGCGAACGAAATTCAATGCTAAGTATTCCAATCAAGGGCCCAATGCCCTTCTGGGCTTAAAATCTTACCTAGATTTCTGTTTTCATACTTATATTTCAAATCTATATTCTTATAAATATCCCAGGTTCCCAATACCATTATTCATCCAGCAGAATGATTCCTAACTCAAATAGATCATGTTATTAACCCTAACCATACATTGTTCCCTCAATCTAACCTTATAGAAGAACAGGGACAGAGTTGGTCTTAATATAGAGGAATATAGGGGATCTTCCACCCGCTGAGAACCTCAAAGGTCCATGCAGAAATTATCCCTGGGGAAGATGAAGGCAGCTATAAAGGACCTGAGAGGGCAAAAGTCATCATGTAAGGCAAACAACCTGGTTAGGATGAAGGGATGTTTATGAATCAGCCTCTCTCTTCTTAATGTAGAGAAGATGGACCAAACCAGGTCTGTGTGAGAGCTGTTTCCGGGTGCCTATGGTTGATATATCGTTCTAAGTTGTGAAAGTGTCACAGAAAGTAGGGGCAGCCTCCATCTCATGGGACCCTTTGAAGGAACTGTTAGGACAAAGTGGTTGCCAAACCAGTGACCTCATTCAGTTCCGAACGGAAGTGACCTATCTCACTTCCTTGGTCTTGGAACACTCTGAACTTGGAATCCCAGAAGCCAGGCACACAGAACCAGTCCCAGACCCAGTCCCACTGGGCTCACTTGTTTGGTTTTACCAAGGACAGAATCAGTCTTTCTTGGTACCTACTGATTTGAGAATGGCCAAATGCCAGGAGAGCTTTGGAGAGTGGCCTTTCCTGAGAAAGAAGGTAGTGGCTCAAAGCTGGCTCCTGACAACTTCAAAGAGTTTGCCAAGGAGTCCAGATCTGAGACAGTACAGGGCATTTTGGGGGAACATAGTATGGTACAACAATCAGAGGTAATTCCCGAGAGTCAAAGACCTACTTGGGGGAAGAAAGTCCTATGTTGTTGTGGGTGTGAGTTTGTTGTTTTTTCTCATGTTCTGAGAATTGGTAGGAAAGGCAGTTTGTTTGATTTGAAGTGGACTGTTTCTAGTAAGTCGTTTGACAAGGCAAGTGTTTCTATGTCTATGTATCCACTGTGTTTGTAGTTGTAGACATTAGAAAACATAATGCATCAATGAATGTGTCCTGTCTAGTATAATGCTTCCCAGAATTCATACTGCCCAATTTATGATTGGACTGCAGCTTTCCTTATGGATGGGTATCAATTACTATCTTCCTAATTTCCTGTTTTATTCCTGAATTCTGGCCACTCTCCGGAATAGGCTCATGGTTTTCTGTTCAAGATACTGTGACATGGCCATGTACTGGAGAGCTGAAGGAAATGGGAGCATCTCAGGAAACTCAGATATCAGTGTGACCAGTAAAGTCTATGTGGAGAAACCCTGCTTTGGGAATTTTGCTTACCTATGGTTCTGGTGCTGTGAATATCTAGAAGGTCTTTGCCTTAGGCCACCCCTTTGTGAATCCTGAAGAAAAGAGTTTTCAAATGGAAATGAATAGGCATCACCTGTGGCTCTTTGTTTTATTGCTTTGTAAAGAGATGTGTCTGAATCAGCCCCTTGGCCCAGTGTGATTATTTGGAGAAGTAGATCAGTATTAATGGCAGGCCTATTTGATCATTCCTGGTTAACAGGAAGGGTTTCCAGGCCACCCTGACTTTAGGCAAATTAGAGGCAAGGGAGATTATTTTGGACACTGTCTTGGTATGCACCCCTCATGGAAACCTCAACCCAGAGGTTATGATGAGTGTCTATATAAAAGAAGATGAGGGCCATGTGGGAGTGTTTTTGGTATTAATTGTGGTCAGTTGAGTGGCAGTAGAAAGAGATTCCTGGGTCAACCTGGGCTTGAACTATGGTGTGATTCCCCTTAGAGACTGAGTTTTGGAACTGAACTCAGAGAAGTATTACCATGAATTCTGTTGGGATTTTAGAAGGCCACGCAGGACAGTTGCCCTTGGAGACTGAGATTTAGGCCCAGGATGGCTTTCCACAGAGCACTGGGAATCTCAGC
The DNA here is from genome assembly GCF_048772815.1 of Callospermophilus lateralis. Taxonomy (NCBI): domain Eukaryota; kingdom Metazoa; phylum Chordata; class Mammalia; order Rodentia; family Sciuridae; genus Callospermophilus; species Callospermophilus lateralis. The sequence continues at coordinate 903,493 of NW_027514358.1, read as the reverse complement.
TAGGATATCACATGATTTCATTCTGAAAGACTTGGCAGCCATACTTGAGAGTCAAATAACACATGGAACTCACATTGTAGACCTCAATGGGCCAGGCTTCATTTGACCTTTTGGCCACTCTTTGGGAAGGCTTGCCTGTGAGAGTTCTCCTGAGCTTTCATTGAAATGAGCTTCCTCACCATTTAATGGTTCCTGAATGAATTGAAATCAACAGTGACACCAACTTCATCCTTAAAAAATGGCTAGATAAATACCATGGAATAATTCCCAAGAGCAGGTGGCACTGGAGAATCATTGGATGTTCTGTTGCTGATCATGAGTGTACCAGACAGTGCCTTGATTTACTGGGTTTCATGAAAATGGTGTAGAACAAAGATGCCAGTACGTTGGAACCTGCTTAGTAGTGGGCCTAGAGCAGTGGTTTGCAGGTGTATGATAAAACATCTGTGATGGGGCCACATGGATCTGCCATTGGCTTCCAAATGCCTTTTGACTGACATGGTGCAGCCAGCAGACCCTTATATGTAAAGGCATCTTGTTACATTGAGAGGTTTTAGGGCAATGTTCAGAATTGGGTTGCTACAGACAAGGGGGCAAGCTTTGTTGAATAGAAGCCTGGTTGGGGCGTTCTCCTGCACACCCTGACCCACCACACGTGAGAGTACTCCCTCCAGCACTGTGTCCCCGTTGAACTCATGGTATTTACTGAAGCCAATACCAAACTCCCAGTGCAGCAGTAAGAATCACCAGGAAAAGTGGAGAATGACCAAATGGCTTCTCAGTCCACACGAGGAGACACTTAGCTCCCAGTGGCCACAGTTTACCTACAATGAGGGAATTTAGAACTGCTGCCTCATGTTCACTAGAAAAGAAGAAACCATGTCCTTCAGGTCACATATATGCAGATCCAGCTTTGATTGTCTCACTACAAAGGAAGCTGAAGCTCTTGACAACAACATATATTACAAGGGCCCAACCTCAAAGGCAGTTTCTCAAAGAGTCATTAGGCCAGCAGAACTCCATATTTGTGGAGTATTTACCCTATCCCATACTTTTGGAAATTCCTCTACCGCCTCCAAGGCTGTGAACTCCTGAGCATTTTCATTTCCACATATGTATTCACAGATTTTCTAACTCTTCTCCACTAATTGTGTCTTAATTGGGGCGAAGGTTATGTCAAGGCATTGTTCTGGATGAGAGTGGGATGATTTTTGTGTAGCACATATTTGCATACATATTAGATTCATTTTCATATTTTCCATTTGAAATACTGAATCCCTGACATTAACCCATAACCTACTAGACTCTGACTACTAATCCTAATATGATGGAGAACAAGAAACCTAACAGAATAGAAATACAGGCCGTTCATAGGAGGCATGGTGTATACTTGGACTTCCCTTCTGCTTTATCAAGGGTATGTGTTATAAATCTAGTCAACTTTTCATTGTAATAGTTCTCAATGAGTTTTTAAAGTTAACACATATGTAAATTTCTGTCTCCCATTCTCTGTAGCCTATTCATCACATGTATTTTTTATGCATATTTAGAATCCTACCTGGTATCACAAGTACATTTTTGTAAGCTCACTGATTTTTAAAGATACATATTTTGATAAGATATCAATCCCCCTAAATCATGATGGAACTGAAAATTAAACCTATTGGTGAATTTCCTAGATGAACAACATTATATATAAATCAATGTTCAGTAAAATGAATATTTTTGGATATGTGGATGATATGTATTACACGGTGAATTTCGATTAGCATATAGTTTGCTACATTATAATGTCTGTGTGTGTCTGTCTATCTATCTATATATATATATATATATATATATATATATATATATATATAGTCCAGATTTTTCAAAATTTGAAATATATGTTTTTTATTATACACTACCTAAATTCACTCATGTTTCTATATGTGGTTTATAATCAACTTTTCACAAGATAATTCTCAGAAATATTCATCTGCCTGAAATACATAATTATTTCCTAGTACTGAAAACTAACTTCAGTGAATGGAGCTTACAAATCCTAATATTTTACAGTAACTGAATCAGTTAAACATCAATGCAAGTAGAATCCTACGGGACATGATGTGTATTTTGAAGTTCATTTTTATTCAATATTGGTACATTATTATTTTTTCAGTTTTTGGACATCATAGGATATATGATTTCATCCACAAGTTCAAAAATTTATAGGCATTTGTTTCACTTTTAATCACGTCCTGCTTCAGAACACATGTATTCCTCTAAGTTTCTTGACTGGTCTTTTCATGAGATTTCATACCAAACACATTAATTTTGATTTCCATAATCACTTTGGAAGCAAAACTCACATACCATTCATATTAATTATCACTCTGATATTACCATTAGATGTATAACTGGTTTGAATGAATGATTGTATGTCAGTATAAGATTTCTTATATCTTTTCAGATATCAATTCTATCCATTATTTAAAGTGAAACCAGTTATATTATTTATTCACACTATGGTCTATTCATGCATTATCTCTATATTCATAGACACACTGTACACCTCTTTGTACCCCCAATACTAATTTATACGTCTTCAAAATATTGCTCCCTGAAATGGTGGAAGAGGACTCATGTCACCTGATCTTCATATACATTTAATCACAGAAATATTCTGGACACAAAATGCAAAGGTCACACTTATGATTTTATAAAAGCCCAAATGGAAAGAAAACATGGATTACTAAAAACATCCATGTCCAGGTTCCCTAATGCTCTCAAATGTCAATGCTATTGGTGACTACACATGTGTTTCTTCTTAAAATTATATATTCAAACTCAACCCAATGGAAAATGTCTAATCCTATCCCTCACTTTATAATTTGCCTGATTTCATAATGTCTCTATTGCTATCTGCTTTCCTACATATATTCCCCAGTTCATCATTGTGACTGACTCTTCACATGTGCTGACATTTACTTTCACACTCTAATAAATAACCTATTGCTAAAGAACTTTTGTTCCAAATCCTATACTCACTCTTCTTCCTAAACATACTAACTATCTTCTTAATCCTACCGAGTATCCCTTTTTGACTGGATGTTCTCTTCTACATTCAATCATTCAAGTAACAAGGTCTTATGCTATTGTGTATTGATTTATCTGAGACATCAGTGCAGAATGTAATTCAACGCTAAGTATCACAATCAAGGGCCCAATGCCCTTCTGGGCTTCAAATCTTACTTAGATTTCTTTTTTCATACATATATTTCAACTCTATATTCTTAAAATAATCACAAGTTTCCAATACCATTATTCATGCATCAGAATAATTCCTAACCCAAATGGAACATGTTATTAACACTAACCATACACTGTTTGTGTTAATAACATGTTTACAGAAGAGCAGGGACAGTGTTGATCTTACAATACAGGAATGTAGTGGATCTTCCATCTGCTGAGAACCTCAAAGCGCCATGCAGAAATGATACCTGGAGAAGATGTAGGCAGGTATGAAAGACCTGAGAGAGCAAAAGTCATCTTCTATCGCAAACAACCTGGTCAGGATGAAGGGATGTTTCTGAATCAGCCTCTCTCATCTTAATGTAGGGAATATGGACCAAACCAAGACTGTGTGGAGAGCTGTTCCTGGTTCCCTATGGTTGATATACCATTCTAATTTGTGAAAGTGTCACAGGAAGTAGAGGCAGCCTCCATCTCATGGGACCGTTGAAAGAAACTCTTAGGACAAAGTGGTTGCCGAGGCAGTGATCTCATTCAGTTCCTGAAAAAAGTGACCTCAACTCACTTCCTTATTGATGGAACTCTCTGAACATGGGATCCAGGATGCCAGGCACCCAGATCCAGTCCCAGTCCCAGTCCCAGTGGTCTCACTTGTTTGGATTTACCAAGGACAGAATCAATCTTTCTTGGTTCCTCCTAAGGTGAGGAAGCCAAATGCCTGGAAAGCTCGGAAGATGGGCTTTTCCTGGAAAAGCAGGTAGTGGCTCACTCCTGGTTCCTGACAACTTCACAGAGTTGGCCAAGGAGACCAGATCTGAGACAGAACAGGACATTTTGGGGGAACATAGTATGGCCCACCAGTCGGAGGATACTCCGGATAGTCTCATACCTATTTGGGGGAAGAAGGTGTCATTGTCAGTGTGGGTGTGGGTTTGTGGTTTTGTCTCATGTTCTGAGAATAGGAAGGAAAGTCAGTTTGTTTGGTTTGGAGTGAACTGTTTTTAGTAAGTCGTTTGACAAGGCAAGTGTTTCTGGGTCTGTGTATCACACTGTGTCCGTGGTTGTAGACATTAGAAAAGAGAATGCATCAATGGATATGTCCTGTCTAGTAGAAAGCTTCCCAGCATTCATCCTGCCCATTTTATGAATGGACTGTGGATTGCCTTATTAATGGGCAATACCTGCTACCTTCCTAATTTGCTGTTTTCTTCCAGAATTCTGGACACTCTCCAGAATAGGCTCATGGTTTTGTGTCTAAGTTATGTACAACCTCCAAGCTCTGTGACAAGGCAATGTTCCGGATAGCTGAAGGAAATGACGAGCATCTGAGAAAACTCAGATATCAGTTGACCAGGAAAGTCTCAGTGGAGAAACCCTGCTTTGAGCCATTTGCTTACCTATTGTTCTGTTGCCCTAAGAGTCAGGAAGTCTTTGTCTCACGCCACCCCTTTGTGAATCCTGAACAAAATAGTTTTCAAATGGAAATAAATAGGCTTCACCTTTGGCTCTTTCGTTAATTGATTTGGAAAGAGTTGTGTCTGAATCAGCCTCTTGGCCCAGTGTGATTCTTTGACTTAGATTCTCAGCACCTGATGGATCTAAAGAAAGATCCCATGTGTGCATCCAAATCAAAAATGGCAAAAAGAGCTGTCATTGTGGATGAAGTCTCTTGCCTTCCTCTGTAAGGTTCCTGAATTCCATCAAGTGAGAATAGGGATCATTTGGGTCAGATGAGTTCATCAAAGCCCTTCAGAGGCTATCCCATAGGTGCTTAGGTTTTCTCATCACTCCAATTCACATAAAGTATCTTTAACCGACACTCAATAGGCCTCAAATGGGAAAAGTGGTGCAGTATTACGGGCAGACCTTTTTGATCACTCCTGGTACAAAGGAAGGGTGTCCAGGCCACCCCGAATTTAGGCAAATGAGGAGCAATGGAGCTTATTTTGGACACTGTCTTGGGCTGCGTCCCTCATGGAAACCTCCAGCCAGAGGTTATGATGAGTGTCAATATGGAAGAAGATGAGGGCCATGTGGGAGAATATCGGTTTTATTGTGGTCATTTGTGTGGCAGTTGGAAGAGATGACTGGGTCCACCTGGGCTTGAACTCTGGTGTGATTCCCCTTAGAGACTGAGTTCTGGAACTCACCTCAGAGAAGTATTGCCATGAATTGTGTTGGGAATTGAGGAAGCCACGCATGAGAGTCATCTTTGGAAACTGAGATCAAGGCCCAGGGTAGCTTTTCAGAGGGCACTCTGATCTCAACCAGGATATCACATGATTTTATTCTGAAAGACTTGGAAGCCATTGTTGAGAGTCAAAACAGACAATGACATCACATTTTAGACCTCAATGGCCCTGGCTTCATGTGACCTTTTGGCCACTCTTTGGGAAGCCTTGCCTGTGAGAATTCTCCAGAACTTTCATTGAAATGAGCTTCCTCAACATTTAATGGTTCCTGAATGAATTGAAACCCACAGTGCATCCAACTTCATCCTTGAAAAATGGCTAGATAAATACCATGAAAATTTTCAATTTCCCATGACCAGGTGGCACTGGAGAACCATTGGATATTCTGTTGCTGATCATGAGTGTACCAGACAGTGCCTTGATTGATTGGGTTTCATGAAAATAAGTTGGAGCCTGCTGAGTAGTTGTCCTAGAGTAGTGGTTGGCAGGTGTGTGAAAAACATCTGTGGCGGGGCCATGTGGATCTGCCATTGGCTTCCAAACAGCTTGTGACTGACATGGTGCAGTCAGCAGACCCTCCTATGCAAAGGCATCTTGTTATATGGTGAGGTTTCAGGGCAATGTTTACAATCAGGTTGCTATGTTTAAGGGGGCAAGCTATGTGGGATAGAAGCCTGGTTGGTGCATTCTCCTGCATACCCTGACCCACCACGCCTGACAGAACTCGCTCCAGCACTGTGTCCCAGTTGAACTCCTTGGATTCCATGAAGCAATTACTAAACTCCCAATGCAACAGCAATAAACACATATAGAATCCTACCTGGTACCACACCTACATTCTTGTGAGGTGAACGACTTGGCAGATACAAATTGTGAGAGAAGATCACTCCTCCTAAACACCATTGGAACTGAAAATATAACCAATGGATGAGCTTCCTAGTTTTACAACATTATACATAAATCCATGTTCAGTAAAATGAATATTTTAGATCTGTGAATGATATATATTTCATGATGAATTTCGAATAGCATATATATTGCGAGTTTTTAATGTGTTTGTGTGTATGTATATATATGTGTATATATATACATACACACATTCTCCAGATTTTTCAAAATATGAAATATTTGTATCTTAATATACACTCCCTTAATTCATTCATATTCATGTATGTGGATTTATGATGATCTTTTCTAAATATTATTCTCAGAAATATTCATCCACCTGAAATACTTCTTTGTTTTTTGTACTGAAAACTAACTTCAGTGAATGTTGCATACAAATCCTAATATATCTAGAGTAACTGACCCAGTTTAACCTCAATGCAAGAAGATTCAAATGGAACATGATGTGTATTTTGATGTTCATTTTAATTCAACACTGGTACATTACTATTTCTTCAGTTTATGCACATCATAGGATATATATTTCATCAAAAAGATGACAAAATTATAGGCATTTTTTCACTTTCAATCACTTCCTACTTTAGAACACATGTATTCTTCCATATTTCTTAACTGGTCTTCTCAAGATTCTTTTTTCCAAACACATTATTTTCGATTTTCATAATCACATTGAAGCAAAACTCACACACCCTTCATGATAAACCATAACCCTAATATTAACATTGATGTATAACTTGTTGGAATGAATGATTGTATATCAATATAAGATTTTTCATATTTTCAGATATCAATTCAATCCACCATTTAAAGTGGAACCAGTTACATTACTTATTCACAGTTGGTCTATTCATGCATTATCTCTATATTCATAGTCACAGGGTACACCTGTTTGTACCCCAAATACTAATTTATAAGTCTTCAAAATATTGCTCCCAAAAATGGTGGAAGAAATTCTTATGTCACCCGATCTATATATACATTTTATCACAGTAATATTCTGGACACAAAATTCAAAGGTCAAACTTATATTTGTTCCAAAGCCTAAATGGAAAGTGAACATGGATTACTAAAATCATCAATTTCCAATTTGCCTAATGCTTTCAAATATCAATCCTATTGATGACTACATATTCGTTTCTTCCTAAGATTATATATTCAAAGTCAACCCTGTTGAAAATGTCTAATCCTATCACTGACTTTATACTTTGCCTGATTTTGTAATGTCTGTATTGATATCTGCTTTCCAACATATTTTCTCCAATTCATCATTGTGACTGACTCTTCACTTGTGTTGACATTTACATTCACTCTGTAACCGAAACCCTATTGCTAAAGAACTTTTGTTCCAAATTTTATACTAACTCTTCTTCCTAAACCTACTGACTATCTTCCTAATTTTACCGACTATCACTTTTGAATGGATGTTCTCATCTACATTCAATCATCCAAGTAAATGTAGGGCGAGTGTCAGAGGATGAGACCACCAAGAGACTATCTCATGCAACAGAAAGGGTTTATTTGGGGTCCAGCATGCTGGGGCTCAGAGCTCACTTGAATAGAGCAGAGAGCCCTGAGAACATCTTAAGCAGAGCTTATATAATTTTCTTGGAGAGGGCAGGGAGGGAAGTTTATTGATGGGTCAGGGCGAGTAAGCGGTTTGTGTGTAAACGCGTGAGGGAGTACATTCTGCAGTTTGGCAGTTGGGGACAGCACATTCTGGGAACAAGATTAGGAAACATTTCTCAACATTTCAACAGTGTTTTGTTAAGCGTACAGAAAAACAGGAAGTGACAAGTACATATTTTATTAACATTTCATTCCCCACTTCTTCTTCTGGCTACTTTTAATCATAAAAGTGATTGTTGGGGGGTGTCACATTTTATGTATGCTAGTGGGGTATTAACATAAGTTTAACTTGTCCAATTTGAGCTTGGAGAAAAGAAATTACATGGTTGAGAAACAGGGTTTTATAGTAAGCAATAAAATGAGGATTATTATTGGACCGGCCAGGGTTGATTAAAATGTAGTTAACCAGGGGGACTGTGTAAACCAAGACTCAAACGACCAATTTTGGGTCTCTATCTCTCTTTGATGCTCTTCAAGGCATCTTTTTAATTTACTCATAGAGTTTGTTACAACTCCAGTATGGTCGACATAAAAAAAAAAAAAAAAACATTCTTTCCTCAATGCAGCACAAAGGCTCCCTTCTCTCATGAAATGGAGCTCCAACCCTCGACTTTTCTGTAAAACAACTTCTGCCGCAGTCTTTGGCTGGGCACAAATCACGAGTCTCCACACAGCTTGTAGATTCAAACAGCAATTCTTTATTCCCGAACTCACACTGGCCGTCTACAAACACGCTCTGGGGGAATCCACGTTCTCTGCCCAAATCCACTCTCTCCCAAATCCACTCCGCATGGGCTTCTGTCTCCCAAAATATACTGTCTGACCCTAAGCACTCAAGAGGAACTCAGCAGCAGGATACGCCCTATTCTAAAGGGGGAACACCCTAATCTCCTATTATGCTAAACTGCCCTATTCTAAAGGGGGAACAGCCTAATCTCCTATTATGCTAAACCGCCCTATTCTAAAGGGGGAACACCCAAAACACGGATCCTGCCCTGGTCCTTGAGCAAGGTCACCTTTCAGAAGTCCTTCCACTAGACAGCATGGGAGTAAGCTGGCAAGGAATTTGTCATACCTACTTGGCTGATGGCTCCCAGCAAACTTCAAAGAGAGAGGTAAAAGATTCCTGCAAAGCTGTGATGGAATTTTCTAATATCTTTAAGTTTTGATCTATTGCTGCTTCTAATTGGGTCATTTGTGTGTCCCATGGACCAGGGCAGTGGTTCTTGTGCGAACCCGGGCAGCAACTCCTATTCATAATAGAATGGCTAAGGTGAGAGATATATGTTCCCACCTGAACCGGGTTGTATGCCCCTCTATTTGATCTTCAAATGAACCTGCATCATAATAGAGCACTCTGGGAAACATCTGCACCATTACACAATTAATCACTTCTGTTGACCATTTCATAAAAACATAAACAACATTTAAGTATATAGAATTATATTGTTGTAGGGACGGAAAAGGCAAGGCACCTAAGATACCACCAAAGACAAGGAAACAGTCATATTTGGTTGCAACCAGATTCAGAGGGCATTGCTTCTGTTGTAATCAATTAATCCCCTGAAACCCAAGTTTAGGTAGTTTCAGAATTTTGTACCCAACATGTAAGGGAAGGGGCTCTGAAGTTCACAGTCTGCAGAAGTTCACAAAGAGCAGTTTTTTTTTTCTGATTTTTCCTCAGTTCTGGGCAAGTTAAATTTTCAAGGACACCTGGGTGGGGGAGAGCTTTTTTTTCCCCTTTTTTCCCTCTGCCAGCTGTTTCCACGGAGCCCAGTTTGCAACTTATCCATCTTACAAATGTAGCCATCTCTATGAAGCCCCAGCTCAAGGCCAGAGGCCTTGATCACATATGTTGTGAAAAACTAGTAAGGGTGTGTCTAGCTCAGGAGTGCTGATTTTTTTCAGCCAGTTGCCAGGTAGACCAGGGCAACACAAAAAGAGGAAGTTTATCTACACTGAACTCTTTTATAGGGACTCTTTTGCTGAAAGTCCTAAAGTTAGCCATGGTGAAAACTTCTGGATAAGGTCAGTTAAGACTTTCCTGTGGGCCTGGTACAGAGGGGGAAGACGGGGAATGCAGGGCTGAGCGCAGCTCTTTGGATCTGAGAATGAGGAAGGAGAGATGTAAAAGAATAATGGAAAAGGGTTTTGAGATATTCCTAGCACCAAAAACATGAGTAGTAGAACGGGTAGAACAGAGGGGGAGATGGGAGTGAGTATCCCAAAAAGCCTGTAAGGGACTTTAAATTCTTAGTAACCTGTTTTCAGTGATGACAAAGCAACTTTAAAGGCCATTTTCATTACATCTTGGATAGGGGTCTGAGGGCTCTTCTCAGCTGGATTGAGATTTGGGTTAGCTGGTAAGAGGACCTGGTGGGACCTAGTGTGGGCACTGACAGGAGAAGAGAGGAGCGAGTGAGTGGAGGGTTACCTCAGTACCTGCTACCTCAGCAAGGGGGCAATGGTCTGAGAAACGGTGGAGGTTTGGGTTTTTAATATAGTAATTGGAGGGGAGAAATCAAGTTGATGATGTGGGAGTGACAACAGAGAGTCTAGAGCAGAAGGCTGAGGGTGAGCATGTATTGGAGAAGCATAGTTCACGATGTGAGCAAAGGAGAGAAAAGGCCTCCACATAGAGGAATCTCCTTTCACCCTTTTGAGCACTTGCAGAAGTTAAAAAGGTCACACAGAATTTGAAGATCTAGAGACCCCTCAGGGGGCCATCAGTTTTGGTTGTCTAATTGGTAATATGGCCAATGCTGTGTACAGAATTTGATGAGGAGTTTGGGTTCCATGTGGCAGTCCCTGTATGCTCACATCCCCATGACTTACAGAAGATGTCGGCGTTTCCAGCACACAGCCTTGACTGTTTGTGGCTTTGATAGTACACTGGGCAAACATAGTAATCTAGGCTAGCCAACCAGCATCTGGCTCGCGTGTCCCTACATCAATAATGTTTGTTTCCATTATCTATGGTATGGAAGGAATTTAATGGAATTTTAGTGGGATCCTCTTCATTAGGGATATCCCAATAGGGAAGACCTATACGCAGCTGACAAATGTCTGGCTGGAGAGATGGCCACCAGGTCCCTAAGCGGGCTGTATGCAAGATAGACCATACTTCCTTTCCAGTAGGATTTGTGATCAGACATCGCTGCTGAACAGGCTTATGAGGGTTAGGACTACTGGTGGTCAAGGGGAGAGTCTATAGACTTATCCACACAACGAATCCACAATTTGAAAGGGTTTCCAGTCTTTTCCAGTTTCCAGCCAGAGTCTGGACAGGGCACAGGCTTGAGATGAGAGGTAGGGATCCAGGAAGTGATTTTGACTACCTTTACCCTGTAGGTGTTATAAGTAGCACCTGGTATGGTCCTTTTCAGGGGAGTTCCAGGGATGACACCAGATGTCGTCTTACATAGATGAAGTCTCTATTTGATATCGCTGTAGAGTCCCCTCATCCCCAGGTTGGTAGGCAGTGGCCATCTGTTTTCACAGGTATCTCTGAGTACTTTCAAGAGCTTTAAGTCTGTTAAGCAAGGGGGTGTGGAAGGAATCGTTAGGTCTTAGAGTTGGGGTAGGACCCTTACTGGAGGAGGGACACCATAGAGAATTTCACAGGGTGTGAGGTTACACAAAGAAATAGATTGAGTATTTCTTGCATGAAACAGTACATAAAGCAGGAGCATAGTCCAATCTTTTATGCCGGTCTCTAAGCTTAATTTCGTTATGGTCTCTTTAATGCTTCTATTCATTCTTTCTACCTGTCCTGAACTCGGGAGTCTGTAAACACAATGTAATTTTCAATTAATCCCCAGGGTCCTTGCTAACCTCTGAGTTACCTGGGCCACGAACGCCGGTCTATTATCAGACCCTATTACTTTAGGCAGGCCATACCTTGGAAAAATATCTTCCAGGATCTTCTTGACCACCATTTGCGCTGTTTCATTTTTTTTTCTTTTCTTTTTTTTTGGGGGGGAAAGCTTCAATCCATCCTGAAAATGTATCTACAATGACTAGGAGATATTTAAGTCCATTCCTTGCTGGCTTAATTTCAGTAAAGTCCACTTCCCAGAATTGTCCTGGTCTGGTTCCTCGTAGGTGCTTTCCTGCAGGAAGCTTGGAAGGGTAAGAATTAACCAATTGATGGACCCAACAGGCTTTTGTTATCCATTCAGTTGTTTCCTTTCACTGTGAGTCGGTTAGTGGAAAACTCTGTTTTTGATCCTTCAAAAATGAATGCAGTTTCTTTGAACCAAGGTGAGTGATGTGATGTACATTTTCTACTGACATAGTTAGAGCCGTGATTATAGGAGTTTTTACTGAAGGATTTAGAAATTCCACTTGGGGGCCTTCAGGGTTAAAAGTTATTTTGGCCCAGAGCTTTGTGAGCAGATCTCTGCCAATCAATGGGGCCATGCATTCTGGAATTACTAGGAAGGAGTGATGGATTTTTCCTTTCCCCTGGTCCATGGTCCTCTTAGTTGTCCAAGCCTGATATTTACTGCCATTAGCCCCTTGAATTAGAGACCTTTTATTTGATAGAGGTTCCAATGGGGCCTTAAAGGCAGAATATATTGCCCCTGTATCCACTTCAATGTATACTCTGGTCCCCTCCACTTCAAAAGTTAAAGTGAGCTCGAGGAGAGGATCTGAGCCCCGACTTTCTTAGTAATCCTACAGAGTCAGAATGTCCAGCTGGCCTGGCTGTCTCTTTCTAGGGCACTCTTTAGCCCAGTGTCCTTTTTTTTTTAGAGTAGGCACATTGAATTGAGGCCAGGGGTGGCCTCTAGTGTGGTCCCCGGTGTCCCTTCCTGTCTCCATGTTTCTTAATTTCTGGTCTATTTGTTGTTGTGACCAGGACCTTAGTCAATGCCTTAGTCTGTCTTTTGTTTCTTTTATCCTCCCTTTGCTCCATACTCTTCCTCAGTTTCTCTCTTAGTATACCTTCTTGGCTTCTCTGACTAAACCTCTCAAAGTCATATCTTGTAATCCATCTAAGCATTGTAACTGTCTTTTAATATCCAGAACAGCTTGCCCAATAAAGGCCACCATGACAGATGCCTTTTGATTCTCTGCCTGAGGATCGAAAGGAGTAAATCTCTTATATGCCTCCATAATTCCCTGTAGGAACATGGAGGGACATTCATCAGTCCCTTGAATAATCTCTCTTACCTTGGCCAAAATAGTTGATCGCCTAGCGGCCATTAAGATACCCACTATTAGAGCCCGGCAATAAGAGGAAGGATGCTCATTACCTTCACAGGTTTTGGGGTCCCAGTTAGGTCTGTGCAAGGGAAAGGCGGCTTTGCATATGTTGGGAAGTTTTGTCGGTCACCCATCTGGTCCGAGAATATTTTTTTCTAGAATCCAGGAAGATTCTCTTTTGTTCCTCTGTCATGAAGAGAGTCCCTAGGAGTTGTTGGCAGTCATCCCAAGTAGGCTGGTGTGAAAACATCAATGATTCAACCACACCTGAGACCCAGGTGGGGTCCTCAGTAAAAGGGGGATTGTTATTTTTCCAGTTATTTAGGTCTGAAGAGGAGAAAGGTAAAAACTGGTAGGCTTGCACTTTTCCGCCATGGTTGTCATCAATCATTGTTCCTTAGAAATGGAGAGGGAGCATCACGGGAGTTCCAGGGATTTCAATCATTCAACACCGGCAAATTCCTTTAGCCGGGCCAGCATCCTCCAGGGGAGGAGGGGGTGTGTTTGCTGCAGGGGAGTTATTTGGAGTGTGCTGGGCTCGCTTAGCTTCCTCCAATGGCGGACAGGCTGAGTCAGCATCAGGGGAATTACTTAGAGGGTGTTGGGGGTTGGGGGACGAGGGCAGGGAATAAGTAGTAGGACGAGAGTCCAGTAGAGTCAAATCTTGTGACTCAGGGAGAACAGAGGTTGAAGGAGGAGGAGGAGCAGAAGGTTTGAGAGAGCATGAGGGAAGGAGTAGGAGTGGGGGCAGGGGCAAGGAAAAGCTTCACACATGGAGGAGGAGAATTGCAGATGTCCTGAAAAGTTAAGATATATGTCTCTTGATCCTGATGTCTATGTGGCGCTGGCTGAAAGTCAATATCTCTGACTTTTTAAATTAGTGGGAAGTAGAAAGATCCTTCTAGGGGCTATCTGAATTCAAAGGTGGGCCATTCTGAGGCACAGAGAGTCTGCCAGGTCCAGCGTTTTACTGAAAAAGAAAGATTCTGAGCCCTTAAGCGGACTTTGGTGCAATGATCAAGGGTCAGGGACAGAGGCATTGAAGTGCTCTATCCCATTATGAAAGATAAACAATCAGTAAAAGCAACGACACACGACACAGACAAGACAATACAATAAAGACAGGCAATGGACGTCCAACACTGAGACCAGGACTGAGTAGCCGGCAAAACCTGATGGGCTGGATATGCCGAATCTGAAACAAAATATCACTGAGTCGAGGAGACTATTGTTCCTCCATTTCCCGAGTTCTCTGGGGAGTCCCCCAGTGACATGGCCTGTGGCTCTATGACATGTCTGTCAGCCATCGTCGGAGAGAGCTCACACTCTTCATCAACAGCCATTTTGCCAAGCCCTAACCTGAAACCTGAAACCAGAAAGAGGCGCCTTAAATACCCCGAGAGGAGCCCGTTGGGGTCTCTCATCTGCCGCTGCTGGATCTCGGTGGAACCTCCATATGTAAAGGTCGGGCGAGCGTCCGGGGAAGAAACCACCAAGAGACTGTCTCATGCAAAAGCAAAGGGTTTATTATGGGTCCAGCATGCTGGGGCTCAGAGTTCACTTGAATAGAGCAGAGAGCCCTGAGAACAGATTAAGCAGAGCTTATATACTTTCCTTTGAGAGGGCAGGGCAGGATGTTTATTGATGGGTCCGGGCGAGTGAGCTGTTTGTGGGCAACTGGGTGAGGAAGTACTTTCTGCAGTTTGGCAGTTGAGGACAGAACATTCTGGGAACAAGATTAGCAAACAGTTCTCAAGATTTCAACAGTGTTTTATTAAGCATACAGAAAACAGGAAGTGATAAGTACCTATTATATTAACCTTTCACTACCGACTACACTTTGCCAGATGTCCTAATGTCTCTATTGATATCTGCTTTCCTACATATTTTCCCCAGTTCATCATTGTGACTGACTCTTCACATGTGGTGACATTTACATTCACTCTATACCCGAAACCCTATAGCTAAAGAACTTTTGGTCCAAATCCTATGCTCACTCTCCTTTCTAAACCTACCGACTATCTTCCTAATCCTACTGATTATCCCTTTTTGACTGGAAGTTCTCTTTGACAATCAATCATCCAAAATACACGGAACTTTGCCATTGTATATTGATGTATCTGAGACATCTGTGCAGAAAATAAATCAAAGCTCAGTATCACAATCAAGGTCCCAATGCTCTTCTGGGCTTCAAATCTTAAATAGATTTCTGTTTTCATACTTATGTTTCACCTATATATTCTTGTAAATATCGCAGGTTTCCAATACCATTATTCATCCAGCAGAATGATTCCTAATGCAAATTGAACCTGTTATTAACCCTAACCATACACTGTTCCCTCAATATAACTTTACAGAAGAGCAGGGACAGAGTAGGTCTTACAATACAGGAATGTAGGGGAACTTCCTATTGCTAAGAAACTCAAAGGTACATGTAAAAATGATCCCTGGAGAAGTTGTAGGCAGCTATGAAGGAACTGAGTGAGCAAAAGTCATCTTCTCTTGCAAACAACCTGGTCAGGATGAAGGGATATGTCTGAATCAGCCTCTCTCTTCTTAATGTAGAGAAGAAGAACCAAACCAGGCTGTGTGGAGAGCTGTTCCCGGTTGCCTATGGTTAATATACCATTCAAACTTGTGAAACTGTAACAGGAAGCAGGGGCAGCCTTCATTTCAGGGGACCCTTGGAAGCAACTGTTAGGACAAAGTGGTTGCAAATGGTGTGAGCTCATTCAGTTCCTGAAGGAAGTGACCTCAGACCTCACCTTACATCCTTGGTGATAGAACTCTCTGAATTTGGGATCAAGGAATCCAGGCACCCAAATCCCATTCCAGTCCCAGTAGCAGTGGTCTCACTTCTTTGGATTTACCAAGGACAGAATCAGTCTTTGTTGGTACCTACTGATATGAGGATTGCCAAAAGCCAGGAAAGCTCTGAAGAGTGGCCTTTCCTGAGAAAGCAGGTAGTGGATCACCGCTGCCTCCTGACAACTTTACAGAGTTGGCCAAGGAAACCAGATCTGAAACAGGACAGGCAATTTCGGGGGAACATAGTTTGGCCCAATAGTCAGAGGACACTCCGGATAGTCAGAGACCTACTTGGGGGAAGAAGGTGCTTTGTGGGTGTGGGTGTGTGTTTGTGCTTTTGTCTCATGTTCTCAGAATAGGTAGGAATGGCGGTTTGTTTGGTTTGGAGTGAACTGTTTCTAATAAGTGATTTGATAAAGCAAGTGTTTCTATGTCTGTGTATCCCATTGTGTCCGTGGTTCTAGACATTAGAAAAGAGAATGCATGAATGGATGTGTCCTGTCTGGTAGAAAGCTTCCCAGCATTCATCCAGCCGAATATATGAATGCACTGCGGCTTCCCTTATCGATGGGCAACACCTGCTATTTTCCTAAGTTCTGGTTTTATTTTTGAATTCTGGCCACTCTCCAGAATAGGCTCATGGTTTTGTGTCCAAGAGAAGTACCACCTTCAAGCTCTGTGACATGGCCATGTACTGGATAGCTGAAGGGAATGGCGAGCAACTAAGAAAACTCAGATATCAGTGTGACCAGTAAAGTCTCATTGGAAAAACCGTGCTTTGGGCCTTTTGCTTACCTTTTGTTCTATTCCCCTGTATGTCAGGAATTTCTTTGCCTCAGGCCACACCTTCGTGAAGCCGGAACAAAACACTTTTGAAATGGAAATGAATGGGCCTCACCTGTGGCTCTTTGCCTAATTGCTTTAGAAAGGGGTGTGTCTGAATCAGCCTCTTGGCCCTGTGTGAGGCTGTGGCTTAGATTCTTAGCACCTGATTGATATAAAGAAAGATCCCATGTGTGAATCCAAAACCAAAATGCCCAAAAGAGGAGTCATTGAGGATAAAGTCTCTTGCCTTCCACTGTAAGGTTCCTGAACTCCATCAAGTGAGAATAAAGATCCTTTGGGTCAAATTATTTCTTCAAAGCCCTGCACATGCTAGCCCAGTGGTGTTTGTGTTTTCTTATGACTCCAATTCACATAAAGATTCTAAACCCCACTGTCAGTAGGCCTCAAATTGGAGAAGCAGAGCAGTATTACAGCAGGCCTATTTGATCACTCCTGGGTTACAGGAAGGGTGTCCAGGCCACCCTGACATTAGGAAAATAAGGGGCAAGGAAGCCTATTTTGGACACTGTCTTGGGCTGTGTCCTTCATGGAAACTTCCAGCCAGAGGTTAAGATGAGTGTCTATATGCAATAAGATGAGGGTCATGTGGGAATGTTTTGGTTTAATTTTGGTCATTTGTGTTGGGGTTGGAAGAGATGAGTAGGTCAACCAGGACTTGAAATCTGGTGTGATTCCCCTTAGTGACTGAGTTATGGAACTGAACTCAGAGAAGTATTGGCATGAATTGTGTTGAGTTTTTAGGAGGCCACACATGAGACTCGCTCTTGGAAACTGAGACCTAGGCCCAGGCTGGCTTTCCACAGAGCACTGGGAATCTCACCCAGGATATCACAAGATTTTATTCTGAAAGACTTGGCAGCCATAGTGAAAACACACAGAGACCTCACACTGTAGACCTCAATGGGCCTGGCTTCATGTGACCTTTTGGCGACTCTTTGGGAAGACTTGCCTTTGAGTGTCCTCCAGAGATTTCATTGAAATGAGCTTCCTCACAATTTAATGGTTCCTAAATTAATTGAAACCCACAGTGCCTCCAACTTCCACCTTAAAAAATGGCTAGATAAATACCATAAAATTTTTGAAATTCCTATGACCAGGTGGCACTGGAGAACCTTTGTATGCCCTATTGCTGATCATGTGTGCCTTTATTGACTGAGTTTCATTAAAATGCTGTAGAACAGAGATGCCAGTAAGTTGGATACTCCTCAATTGTAGGCGCAAGCTTTGGTGTGCAGGTTTGTGATAAAACATCCGTGGTGGGGCCATGTGGATCTGCCATTGCTTCCAAATGGCATGTGACTGACGTGGTGCATCCAGGAAACCCTTATATGTAAAGGCATATTGGTATATGGAGAATTTTTAGGGCAATGTTCATAATCAAGTTGCTATGGACAAGGGGACAATCTATGTGGGCTAGAAGCCTGGTTGGTGCATTCTCCTGCAGACCATGACCCACTACACATGACAGAACTCCCTTCAGCACTGTGCCCAGTTCAACTCCTTGTATTTCATGTAGAAAATACCAATCTCCCAGTGTAGCAGCAAGAAACACCACGAAAAGTGGAGAATGACCAAATGCCTTCACAGTCCACACGGGGAGACTCTTAGACCCCAGTGGTCACAGTTTACTTACAAAGAGAGAATTCAGTACTGTAGCCTAGTGTTCATTGGAAAATAAGAAACCACGTCCTCCAGGTCACATAGATGTAGACCCAGCTCTGATGGTCTCACTAGAAAGAAAGCTAAAGCTCCTGACAACAACATATATTTTGAGTTCCCAACATCAGAGGCAGTTTCTCAAGAAGTCTTTAGGCCAGAAGAGCTACAAGTATGTGGAGTGTTTACCTTGTCCCTTACATTTGGAAACTCCTCTACCACATCCAAGGTTGTGAACTCCTTTGAATTTTCCATTCCAGATATATATTCACAGATTTTCCAACTCTTCTCCTCTAATTGCGTCTTATTTGGGGCGAAGGTAATGTGAAGCCATTGTTCTGGATGAGAGTGGGAAATTTATTGTGTAGCCCATATTTGCATGCACATTGGATTCCTTTTCTTTTTTTCCATTCAAAATACTGAATCCCTGACACTAACCCATACCCTACTAGACTCTGACTACTAATCCTACTATGATGGAGAATAATAACACAAACAGAATAGAAATACAAGCCGTTCAGAGGAAGCATGGTGTATAGTTGGACTTGCCTTTTGCATGATAAAGGTTAGGTGTTATATATCTAGTCCATTTTTCATTGAAATAGTTCTCTATGTGTTTTTTTCCTTTAATTTTTATTGTTGGTTGTTCAAAACTTTACCTATTGCTTGACATATCATATTTCACACTTTGATTCAAGTGGGTTATGAACTCCCATTTTTACCCCGTATACAGGTTTCAGCATCACATCTGTTACACATCCACTGTTTTACGTATTGCAATAGTAGTGTCTGTTGTAGTCGGCTGTCTTTCCTATCCTCTACTATCCCCCATCCCCTCCCCTCCCATCTTCTCTCTCTACTCCATCTACTGTAATTCATTTCTCGCCCTTAGTTTTTCCCCCCTTTCCCCTCACTTCCTCTTGTATGTAATTTTGTATAACCATGAGGGTCTCCTTCCATTTCCATGCAATTTTCCTTCTCTTTCCTTTTCTCTTCCACCTCTCACCCCCGTTTAATGTTAATTTTCTTCTCATGCTCTTCCTACCAACTCTGTTCTTAGTTACTCTCCTTATATCAAATAAAACTATTGGCATTTGTTTTTTTTAGGGATTGGCTAGCTTCACTTAGCATAATCTGTTCTAATGCCATCTATTTCCCGGCAAATTCTATGATTTTGACATTTTTTAATGCAAAGTATTACTCCATTGTGTATAAATGCCACATTTTTTTTCCTTCGTCTATTGAAGGGCATCTAAGTTGGTTCCACACTCTTGCTATTTTGAATTGTGCTGCTATGAACATCAATGTAGCAGTGTCAATGCAGCATGCACTTTTTAGTTCTTAGGGAATACACTGAGAAGGGGAATAGTTGGGTCAAATGGTGGTTCCATTCCTAGCTTCCAAGAAATCTCCATACTTCTTTCAAATTGGCTGCACCAATTTGCAGTCCCACCAGCAATGTACAGGTGTACCCTTTTCCCCACATCGTCAGCAGCACTTGTTGTTTGACTTCATAATGGCTGCCAATCATACTGGAGTGAGATGGTATCTTAGGGTGGGTTTGTTTTCCATTTTTCTGACTGCAAGAGATGGTGAGCATTTTTTCATGTACTTATTGATTGATTGTATGTCCTCATCTGAGAAATGTCTGTTCAGGTCCTTGGACCATTTGTTGATTGGGTTATTCGTTTTCTTATTGTTTAATTTTTTGAGTTCTTTGTATACTCTGGATATTAGGGCTCTATCTGAAGTGTGAGGAGTAAAGATTTGTTCCCAGGATGTAGACTACTTATTTACCTCTCTTATTTTTTCTTTTGATGAGAAAAAACTTTTTAGTTTGAATAAGTCCCATTTGTTAATTCTAGTTATTAACTCGTGTGCTATGGGTGTCCTATTGAGGAATTAGGAGCCCAACCCCACAGTATGTAGATCATAGCCAACTTTTTCTTGTATCAGATGCAGTGTCTCTGATTTGATATCAAGCTCCTTGATCCATTTTGAGTTAACTTTTGTGCATGACGAGAGAAATGGATTCAGTTTCATTTTGTTGCATATGAATTTCCAGTTTTCCCAGAACCATTTGTTGAAGATGCTATCCTTCCTCCATTGCATGCTTTTAGACCCGATTGGTATTGCATTTAACATATAGAGAATTTTGGTTATATTGCCATTTTGATGATGTTAGTTCTGCCTATCCATGAACATAGTATATTTTTCCATCTTCTAAGATCTTCTTCTATTTCTCTCTTTAGGGTTCTGTAGTTTTCATTTTATAAGTCTTTCACCTCTTTTGTTAGGTTGATTCCCAAGTATTTTTTTTTTTTGTGTGTGTGTGTGTGGATATTTTGAATGGAGTGGTTGTCCTCATTTCTATTTCAGAGGATCTGTTGCTGATATACAGGAATGCCTTTGATTTATGCGTATTGATTTTATATCCTGCCACTTTGGTGAATTCATTTATTAGCTCTAATAGTTTCTTTGTATACCTTTTTGGGTCTGCTAAGTATAGAATCATGTCATCTTCAAATAGTGATAATTTACGTTCTTCTTTTCCTATTTTTATGCCTTGATTTCTTTAATCTCTCTAATTGCTCTGGCCACTGTTTCGAGAACTATGTTGAACAGAAGTAGTGAGAGAGGGCATCCCTATCTTCTTCCAGATTTTAGAGGGAATGCCTTCAATTTTTCTCCATTCAGAATGATGTTAGCCTGAGGCTTAGCATAGATTGCTTTTACATTATTGAGGTATGTTCCTGTTATCCCTAGTTTTTCCAGAGTTTTGAACATAAAGGGATGCTGTACATTGTCGAATGCTTTTTCTGCATCTATCGAGATGATCAAATGGTTCTTATTTTTAAGTCTATTGATGTGATGAATAACATTTATTGATTTCTGTATATTGAACCAGCCTTGCATCCCAGGGATGAATTCTACTTGTTCATGGTGCACAATTTTTTTAATATGTTTTTGTATCCGATTCGCCACAATTTTATTGAGGATTTTTGCATTTTTCCTGAAATAGCTTGAAAAGTATTGGTATTAGTTCCTCTTTAAAGGTTTTGTAAAACTCTGCTGTATACCCATCCGGTCCTGGGCTTTTCTTAGTTGGTATTCTTTTGATGGTTTATTCTATTTCCTCAATTGTTATGGGTCTGTTTAGGTTGCCTATATCCTCCTGACTCAATCTGGGCAGATTATATGACTTGAGAAATTTATCGATGCCTTCACTATCTTCTATTTTATTGAAGAATAAGAATTCAAAATAATTTCGGATTATCTTCTGTATTTCTGAACTATCTGTTGTGATACTGAATTCTTCCTCTTCTTTTCTTTGTTAGCTTTGCCATGGGTCGGTCGATTTTATTTATTTTTCAAAGAACCATCTTTTAGTTTTGTCAATTTTTTCAATTGTTTCTTTGTTTCGATTTCATTAATTTCAGCTCTGATTTTAATTATTTCTTGGCTTCTACTTCTTTTGCTGTTGTTTTGCTCTTCTTTTTCTTGGATTCTGAGATGAAGTATGAGATCATTTATATGTCTTTTTTTTTTCCTTTTTTTAAGGAATGAAATCCAAGCAATGAATTTTGTTCTTAGAACTGCTTTCAATGTGTCCCATAGATTCTGATATGTAATGTCTGTGTTTTCATTTATCTCTAAGAATTTTTTAATTTCCTCCTTGATGTCTTCTATAACCCATTGATCATTCAGTAACCTATTTTTCATTCTCCATGTGATACATGATTTTTCCTTCTTTCTTTCATTGTTGATTTTCAGTTTCATTTCCTTATGATCAGATAAGATGCCTGATATTATATCTACTCCTTTATATTGTCTAAGAGTAGCTCTGTGACATAATATATGATTTATTTTTTGAGAAGTATCCATGTGCTGCTGAGAAAAAAGTGTAACTGCTTGATGTTGGGTGGTATATTCTATATATATATATCATAAGTCTGGGTTATTAATTGTGTTATTGAGTTCTATAGTTTCATTATTCAACTTTTGTTTGGAAGATCAGTCCAGTAGTGAGAGAGGTGTGTTTGAGTCTCCCATGAGTATTGTATATTGGTTTATTAGAATCTTGAACTTGAGAAGAATTTGTTTGATGAACATAGCTGCACCAATGTTTGGGGCATATATATTTATGATTGTTATGTCTTGTTGGTGTATGGTTTCCTTGAGCAGTATGTAGTGTCCCTCTTTATCCCTTTTGATTAACTTTGGCTTGAAATCTATTTTACTTGATATGAGTATGGACACTTCTGCTTGTTTCCGAAGTCCATATGAGTGATATGATTTTTCCCAACTTTTCACCTTCAGTCTATGTATATCTTTTCCTAACAAATTTGTCTCCAGTAGGCAGCATATTGTTGGGTCTTGTTTTATGATCCATTCTACTAGCCTGTGTCTCTTAATTGGTGAGTTTAAGCCATTAACATTTAGGATTCTTATTGAGATATGGGTTGTTCTTCCAGCCATATTTGTATATTTATGTTACTAAACATGGTTTGTTTTCCTCCTTGATTATTTTCCCCCCTTTACTCCTCTACCTCCCACTGTTGGTTTTCATTGTTATTTTCCATTTCCCCTTCCTGTGATGTTTTGCCAAGGATGTTTTTAAGAAATTGTTTTCTAGCTGCAAATTCTTTTAACTTTTGTTTATCGTGGAAAGTTTTAATTTCATCTTCTATCCTGAAGCTTAATTTCGCTGGATACACAATTCTTGGATGGAACCCATTTTCTTTCAGTGTTTGAAAAATGTTATTGCAGGATCTTCTAGCTTTCAGAATCTGTGTTGAAAGATCAGCTGTTATCCTGATTGGTTTACCACTAAATGTAATCTGCTTCCTTTATCTTGTAGCTTTTAAAATTCTCTCCTTTTTCTGTATGTTGGGCATCTTCATTATAATATGTCTAGGTGTGGATCTCTTATGATTTTGCACATTTGGCATCCTGTAAGCTTCTAGGATTTGCAATTCTGTCTCATTCTACAAGGCTGGGAAGTTTTCTCCTTTATTTCATTGAATATATTGCTCATTCCTTTTGTTTGGACCTCTATACCTTCCTGTATCCCAATGACTCTTAAGTTTGGTCTTTTTATGTTATCCCATATTTCTTGGATGTTCTACTCATGGTTTCTTAAAAGTCTTGCTGAGCTGTCTGTGTTCTTTTCAAGTTGAAATAATTTGTCTTCATTGTCTGATGTTCTATCTTCTAAGTGTTCTACTCTGCTGGTAGTATTCTCAATTGAGTTTTTAAGTTGGTTTATTGATTCCTGCATTCCTAGGATTTCTGTTTGTTTGATTTTATAATCTTTATCTCCCTGTATAGTTGATCTTATGCTTCTTGGATTTTTTTAATGTAATTCATTATCAAGGTGATCTTTCATTGTCTGATTTTGCTCTCTAATGTCTTCCTTGAGACTCCAGATCATCTGAAGCATGTATATCCTGAGTTCTTTATCTGACATTCCATCTGCTGCAGATATTACCTCTTCTAACGTTGACTTTACCTGCATTGCTTATGGTCCTTTCTTTCCTTGTCTTTTGATACTGTTCATATTTCTTTCTGCTTGGTGAAACTGTTGTGTTATTGAATTTTTCCCCTATATATTTATATTGCTCTTGTATAGATTCAAAGTCTCCCTCGCATTCACGGGTGGTGGCTCTGCCCCTCCTACAATTGGGACAATGTGCCTACCACACCAGCAGGCTGCTGGGCCTGTTCTGTAAGTCGGTAGCTGGTCCGCCTACCTTGAAGGTGCGAGCAGCAGCTCTGCCCCTCTGCAGGCACTGGGCCTGTTCTGCCAGTGGGTCGCAAGTCGGGCTACTTTGCAGGCGTGGGCGGCAGCTTTGACCATCTGCGGGCCACTGAGTCTGTTTTGTCTGTCCCTTGCAGGTCTGTCTACCTTGCAGGCGCCTGTGGCTCCTCCGCCCCTCCCCCAACTGGGACGATGTGTCTACCATGCTGGCGGGCCATACGCCTGGTCTGTCGGTGGTTGCAGGTCCACCTACCTTGCAGGCGCAGAGGGCGTCTCTGCCCCTCCGCAGATTGCTGGGCCTGTCCTGCTGTGGGTCACAGGTCTGCCTACCTTGCAGGCCCGGCGGCATTGCCCCTCCCCCAACCAGGGCGATGTGTTTTCCACGGTGGCGGGCCACTGGTCCTGTTCAGCCGGTGGGTCACAGGTCCGCCTACCTTGAAGGAGCGATTGGCAGATCTGCCCCTCCCTCTCTCAATGTGATTTAAAGTTGACAAATATGTGAATTCCTGTCTCCCTTTCTCTGTAGCATATTCAGCACATGTATTTTTATATGCACATATAGAATCCTACCTGGTATCACACGTACATATTTGTGAGGTTGCTGACTTGGCAGATACAAATTATGAGAAGAGATCACTCCTCCTAAACGATGTTGTAACTGAAAATTTAAGCTATGGGTGAGCTTCCTAGTTAAACAATATTACACATAAATCCACGCTCAGTAAAATGAAGATTTTTGGATCTGTGGATGATATATATTTCATGAAGAATTTCAATTGGCATATATATTGCTACTTTTTAATGTCTGTTTTGTGTATGTGTGTGTGTGTATACACACTCTTGTATATATATATATATATATATATATATATATATATACACACTCTCCATATATTTCAAAATATGAAATAGATGTGTCTTATGTACAGTCCCAAAATTAATTCATGTTCATGTATGCGGAATTATAATCAAATTTTCACAAGATTATTCTCAGAAATATTCATCCACCTGAAATACATATTTGTTTCTTAGGACTGAAAACTAAATTCAGTGAATGGTGCATTCAAATCCTAATATTTCTACATTAACTGACTCAGTTTAACATCAATGCAAGAAGATTCCTATGGGACATGATGTTTATTTTGACGTTCATTTTTACTCAACACTGGTACATTACTATTCCTTCAGTTAATGCACATCAGAGGATATGTATTTCATCTACAATTTCACAAATTTATACGCATTTGTTTCACTTTCAGTCACTTCCTGCTTCAGAACACATGTATTTCTCCAGGTTTCTTGACTGGTCTTTTTATGAGACTTTTTTCCAAAAAAAATATTTTCAATTTCCATAATCAATTTTAAGCAAAACTCACACACTCTTCATGATAAACCATAATCCTCATATTACCATTAGATGTAAAACGGGTTGGAATGAATGGTTGTAAATCAATATAAGATTTCCTGTATATTTTCACATTTCAATTCAATCCATTATTTGAAGTTGGAACCAGTTATATTATTTATTCACAGTATGGTCTATACATGCATATTCTCCATATTCAAAGACAAAGAGTACACCTGTTTGTACCCCGAATACTAATTTATACATCTTCAAAATATTGCTCCCAGAAATGGTGGAAGAAATACTCAGGTCACCTTATCTACATATACATTGTATCACAGTAATATTCTGGACACAAAAAGCAAAAGTCACACTTATGATTGTACCAAAGCCTAAATGGAAACTGAACATGGATTCCTAAAAACATCCAGGTCCAGTTTGCCTAATAGTCTCAAATATCAATCCTATTGGTGACTATGTATTTGTTTCTTCCTAAAATTATATATTCAACCTAAATGCAGTTAATAATGTCTAATCCTATCACTCACTCTATACTTTGCCTGATTTCCTAATGTCTCTATTGATGTCTGTTTTCCTAAATATTTTCCCCAGTTCACCATGTGAGTGACTCTTCACATGTGATGATATTTACTTTCACTCTCTAAGCGAAACCCTATTGATAAAGAATTTTTGGTCCAAATCCTGTACTCACTCTTCTTCTGAAAGCTACTGACTATCTTCCTAATCTTACTGAGTTTCCCTGTTTGAGTGGAAGTTCTCTTTTCCATTCAATCATCCAAGGTACAAGGTCCTATGCCATTGATTATCGATTTATCTGAGAGATATATGCGGAACATAATTCAAAGCTAAGTATCACAATCAACAGCTCAATGCCCTTCTGAGCTTCAAATCTTACCTAGATTTCTGTTTTCATACTTATATTTTATGTCTATGTTTTAATAAATATCACAGGTTCCCAATACCATTATTCATCCAGCAGAATGATTCCTAACCCAAATCAAACATGTTATTAAACCCTAAACATACACTGTTCCCACAATCTCACTTAACAAAAGACCAGGGACAGTGTTGGTCTTACAATACAGGAATGTAGGGGATATTCCATATGCTGAAAAACTCAAAGGTCCATGCAGATGTGATCCCTGGAGAAGATATAGGCAGCTATGAAGGACCTTAAAGAGCAAAACTCATCTTCCATTGCAAACAACCTGGTCAGGATGAAGGGTTGTATCTTAATGAGCCTCTCTGTTCTCAATGTAGAGAAAATGGACCAAACCAGGCCTGTGTGGAGAGCTGTTCCTGGGTGCCTATGGTTGATTCACCATTCTAACTTGTGAAAGTGTCACAGGAAGTAGGGGCAGCCTCTATCTCATGGGACCCTTGGAAGCAACTGTTAGGACAAAGTGATTGCCAAGGCAGTGTCCTCATTCACTACCTGAAGTAAGTGATCTCACCTCTCTTCCTTGGTGATGGAACTCTCTGAACTTGTGTGCAGAAGCCAGGCAACCAGAGCCAGTCCCAGTCCCAGTCCCATTGAGGTCACTTGTTTGGATTTACCAAGGACAGAATCAGTGTTTCCTGGAACCTACTGATGTGAGGATGGCCAAATGCCAGGAGAGCTTTGTAGAGGGGCCTTTCCTGAGAAAAAGGTACTTTCCCATTTCTGGCTCCTGACAACGTCACAGATTTGGCCAAGGAGACCATATCTGAGACAGGACAGGCCATTTGGGGGTACATAGTATGGCCTACCAGTCAGACGACACTCAGGATAGTCACAGAATTACTTGGGGGAAGGAGGTGTCTTTGTGGGTGTGGGAGTGAGTTTGTGATTTTTTCTCATGTTCTGAGAATAAGTAGGAAAGGCAGTTTGTTGGGTTTGGAGTGGACTGTGTCTAGTAATTTCTTTGACAATGTGAGTGTTTCTATGTCTGTGTAACTCTCTGTGTCCGTGGTTGTATTCATTAGAAAAGAGAATTCATCTATGGATGTGTCCTGTCTAGTAGAAAGAATTCCAGCATTTATCCTGCCTAATTTATGAATGGACTGTGACTTGCCTTATCAATGGGCAACACATACTATCTTCCTAAGTTCCTGCTTTCTTTCTGAATCTGGCCACTCTCCAGAGTAGGCTCATGGTTTTTTGTCCAAGTTATGTACCACCTCCAACCTCTGTGACATGGCCATGTATTCTATAGCTGAAAGGAAAGGGAGCATCTCAGAAAACTCAGATATCAGTGTGACAAGGAAAGTCTCAGTGGAGAAAACCGTCTTTGGGCCTTTTGCTTCCCTATTCCTCTGTTGCCCTGAATGTCAGGAAGGTCTTTGCCTCAGGCCACCCCTTTGTGAATCCTGAAGAAAACAGTTTTCAAATGGAAATGAATGGGCATCACCTGTGGCTGTTTGCTAAAATGCTTTGAGAGATATGTGTGTGAATCAGCATCTTGGCCGTGTGTGAGGCTGTGTCTTAGATATTCAGCGCCTAATGGATCTTAAGAAAGATCCCATGTGTTCATCCAAAACCAAAATGTCTAAAAAATCAGTCATTGTAGATGAAGTTTATTGCCTTTCTCTGTTAGGTTCCTGACCTCCAACAAGTGAATTTGGGGATCCTTTGAATTAATCGAGTTCTTCAAAGCCCTGCAGAGGCTAGCCCATATGTGCTTGGGTTTTCTAATGAATCCAAATCACATAAAGAATCTATACATGACAGTCAGTAGGCCTCAAATTGGAGAAGCAGAGCAGTATTAGTGGCAGGCCTATTAAATCACTCCTTGTTTACAGGAAGGGTGTCCAGGTCACACTGACTTTAGGCAAATGAGGGCAAGTTAGATTATTTCAGACTCTGTCTTGTGCTTTACCCCTCATGGAAACCTCCAGCCAGAGGTAATGATGAGTGTCTATATGGAAGAAGATGAGGGCAATGTGGGAGTGTTTTGGATTTAATTGTGGTCATTTATTTGGCTGTTGGAAGATAAGACTGGGTCCACCTGGGCTTTAACTCGGGTTTGATTCACCTTAGAGACTGAGTTCTGGAACTGACCTCAGAGAAGTATTGACATGAATTGTGTTGGGATTTTAGGAGGCCACGCATTAGACTTGCCCTTGGAAACTGAGATCTAAGCCCAGGGTGGCTTTCCACAAAGCACTGAGAATGTCAGCCAGGATATACCCGGATTTTATTCTGAAAGACTTGGCAGGCATATTTGAGAGTCAAAACACCCATGGACCTCACATTGTAGACCTCAATGGGCCTGGCCTCATGTGACCTTTAGGCCACTCTTTGGGAAGCATTGCCTGTGAGAGTTCTCCAGATCTTTCATTGAAATGAGCTTCCACAACATTTAATGGTTCATGAATGAATTGAAACCCACTGTGGCTCCAAATTCCTCTTTGAAAAATGGCTAGATAAATACCATGAAATTTTTTAAATTCCCATGACCAGGTGGCACTGGAGAACAGTTAGATCTCCTGATGCTCATCATGAGTGTACCAGACTGGGCCTTGATTTACTGGGTTTCATGAAAATGGCATAGAACAGAGATGCCAGTAAGTTGGAACCTTCTGAGTAGTGCGCGTTGAGCAGTTGTGGGCAGGTGTGTGACAAAACATCTGTGGTGGGGCCTTGTGGATCTGCCATTGGCTTCCAAATAGCATGTGATTGACTTGCAGCAGCCAGCAGACCCATTTATGTAAAGGCACCTTGTTATATAGAGAGGTTTCAGGTCAATGTTCAGAATTTGGTTGCAATGGAAAAGGGGGCAATGTAGCAAGCAATGAGTGAGAGAAGCCTGGATGGTGCATTCTCCTGCAGACTCTAACCCACCACAAGTGACAGAACTCCCTGCAGCACTGTGTCCCAGTTGAACTCCTTGTATTTTGTAAAGCAAATATCAAACTCACTGTGCAGCAGCAAGAAACACCACGAAAAGTGGAGGATGACCAAATGTCTTCACAGCGACACGGGGAGACACTAAGCCCCCAGTGGCCACAGTTTACCTACAAAGAGAGAATTCAGCACTGCTGCCCCATGTTCATTGGAAAATAAGAAAACATGTCGTCCAGGTCACATAGATGCAGACCCATCTTTGATGGTCTCACTAGAAAGAAAGCTAAAACTTCTGACAACAACTTATATTTCAAGTGCCCAATCTCACATGCAGTTTCTCAAACAGTCTTTAGGCCAGAAGAGCTCCATGTTGGTGTTGTGTTTACCATGTCCCTTGCTTTTGGAAACTCCTCTACCATCTCGAAATTTGTGAACTCCTGAGCATTTTCCATTCCAGACATGTATTCACAAATTTTCTAACTCTTCTCCTCTAATTGTGTCTTACTTGGAGCGAAGGTAATGTCAAGGCATTGTTCTGGATCAGAGTGGGAAGTTTTGGGTTGCACATATTTGCACACACATTTGATACAATTTCCAATTTTCCATTCAAAATACAGAATCCCTGACACTATCCCATACCCTACTTGACTCTGGCTACTAATCCTAATATGATGGAGAAAAATAACACAAACAGAATATAAATACAAGCAGTTCAAAGGAGGCATGATGTATATTTGGACTTGCCTTTTGCATGATAAAGTTTATGTGTTATTAATCTAGTCAATTTTTAATTAAATAGTTCTCCATGTGTTTTTAAAGTTCAAAATATGTGTATTACTGTCTCCCTTTCTCTGTAGCCTATTCAACATATGTATTTTTATATGCACATACCGAAAGCTACCTGGTATCACACCTACATTTTTGTGAGGTGGCTTCCTCAGCAAATACAAATTGTGAGAAGAGATCACTCCTCCTAAACGCTTTGGAACTGAATATTCAACCTATGGGTGAGCTTCCTAGTTGAACAAAATTATACATAAATCCATATTCTGTAAAATATATATTTTTGCATTTGTGGATGATATATATTTCATGATGAATTTCGATTGGCATATATTACTACATTTTAAAGTCTGTGTGTGTGTTTTGTGTGTGTGTGTGTGTGTGTGTGTGTGTGTGTATATATATATATATATATATATATATATATATATATATATATAGTCTCCATATTTTTCAAAATATGAAATATTTGTGTCTTATTTAGAGTCCCAAAATTCATTCATGTTCATGTATGTGGATTTATAATAAAATTTTCACAAGATTATTCTCAGAAATATTCATCCACCTGAAGTACATATTTGTTTCCTAGTACTGAAAACTAACTACAGTGATTGGTGCCTTCAAATCCTAATATTTCTACAGTAACTGAACCAGTTTAACATCAATGCATGTAGAATTCTATTGGACGTGATGTGTATTTTGACGTTCGTTTTTATTCCACACTGGTACATTACTCTTTCTTAAGTTTATGGACATAATAGGACATATATTTCATCAAAAAATTTCGCAAATTTATAGGCATTTGTTTCACTTTCAATCGCTTCCTGCTTCAGAACACATGTATTCCTCCAGGTTTCTTGACTGGGCTTTTCATGAGACTTCTTTCCAAACAAATTATTTTCGATTTTCATAATCAATTTGAAGCAAAGTCACACACTTTTCATGATAAACCAAAATCCTCATATTTCCATTAGATGTATAATGCGTTGGAATGAATGATTGTATATTAATATAAGATTTCTTATTTGTTTTCAAATTTATTTCAATCTATTATTTCAAGTTTAAACCAGTTTTATTATTTATTCACTGTATGGTCTATTCATGCATTTCCTCTGTATTCATAGACACAGGGTGCACCTTTTTGTAGCCCCAATACAAATTTATACATCTTCAAAATATTGCTTCCAGAAATGGTGGAAGAAATACTCATGTCACCTGATCTACATATACATTTAATCACAGTAATATTCTAGACACAAAATTCAAAGGTCACACTTATGATTCTATCAAATCCTAAATAGAAAGTGAACATGGATTACTAAAAACATCCATGTCCAGGGTGCCTTATGCTCTCAAATGTCAATCCGATTGGTGACTACATATTTGTTTCTTCCTAAGATTATATGTTCAACCTCAACCCTGTTGAAAATATCTAATCCTATCACTCACTTTATACTTTGCCTGATTTCCGAATGTCTCTATTGATATCTGCATTCCTACATATTTTCCCCACTTCATCATTGTTAGAGACCCTTCACATGTGCTGTTATTGAAATTCACTCTCTAACCGAAACCCTATTGCTAAATAACTTTTGGTCCAAATCCTATACTCATTGTTCTTCCGATACTTACTGACTATCTTCCTGATCCTACTGACTATCTCTGTTTGAGGGGATGTTCTCTTCTACATTCAATCATCCAAGGTACAAGTTCCTATGCCATTGTATATCAATTTATCTGAGATACCTGTGCAGAACGTAATTCAAGCTAAGTAATCCAATCAAGGACCCAATGACTTTCTGGACTTCAAATCTTACCTGGATTTCTGTTTTCATACTTATATTTCACCTATATATTCTTGTAAGTATTGCAGTTACCCATTACCATTATACATCCCGTAGAATGATTCCTAACCCAAATCGAACTGGTTATTAAGCATAACCATACACTGTTCCCTCAATATAACATTACAGAAGAGCTGGAACAGAGTTGGTCTTACAATGCAGGGATGGAGGGGATCTTCCACCTACTTAGAACCTCAATGGTCCATGCAGAAATTATCCCTGGAAAACATGTAGGCAGGTATGAAGGACCTGAGAGAGCAAAGGTCATCTTCCATGGCAAACAGCCTGGTCAGGATGAAGGGTTGTGTCTGAATCAGCCTCTCTCTTCTTAATGTAGAGAAGATGGACCAAACCAAGCCTGTGTGGAGAGCTGTTCCTGGGTGACTATGGTTGATATACCATTCTAACTTGTAAAAATGTCACAGGAATTGGGGCAGCATCCATCTCATGGGACCCTTGGAAGCAACTGTTAGGGCAAAGTAGTTGCCAAGGCAGTGACCTCATTCAGTTCCTGAAAAAAGTGACCTCACCTCACTTCCTTTGTAGTGGAACTCTCTTAACTTGGGAACCAGGAAGCTAGGCCCCCAGAGCCAGTGCCAGTCCCAGTTGGCACACTTGATTGGATTTACCAAGGACAGAGTCAGTCTTTATTGGTACCAACTGATGTGAGGATGGCCAAATGCCAGGAAAGCTATGAAGACAGGTGTTTCCTGAGAAAGCAGGCAGTTGTTCTGGCAAAGACACCAAATCTGAGAAAGTACAGGCCATTTCGGGGGAACATGGTATGGCCCACCAGTCAGAGGAAACTCCGGATAATCAAAGACCTACTTCTGGGAAGGAGGTGCTTTGTGGGTGTGGGTGAGAGTTTGTGGTTTTGTCTCATGTTCTGAGAATAGGTAGGGATGGTGGATTGTTTGTTTTTGAGTGGATTGTTTCTAGAAAGTCGTTTGACATGGCGAGGGTTTCTAAAAGTGTATCCCACTGTGTCCGTGGTTGTTGACATTTGAAAAGAGAATGCATCAATGGAAGTGCCCTGTCTAGTAGAAAGCTACCCAGCATTCATCCTGCGCAATTGATGAATGGACTGCAGCTTGCCTTATGAATGGACAACACCTACTATCTTCCTAAGCTCCAGTTTTCTTCCTGAATTCTGGCCACTCTCCGGAATAGTCTCATGGTTTGGTGTCCAAGATATGTACCGCCTCCAAGCTTTGTTACATGGCCATGTACTGGATAGCTGAAGGCAATGGGAGCATCTCAGAAAACTCAGATATCAGTGTGACCAGTAAAGTCTCAGTGGAGAAACCCTGCTTTGGGCCTTTTGCTAACCTATTGTTCTGTTGCCCTGAATGTTAGGAATTTCTTTGCCTCAGGCAACCCCTTTGTAAAGCCTGAAGAAAACAGTTTTCAAATGAAAATGAATGGGCATCACCTGTGGCTGTTTGCTTAATTGCTTCAAAAGGGATGTGTCTGAATCAGCCCCTTGGCCCTATGTGAGGCTGGGGCTTAGATTCTCGGCACCTGACGGATCTACAGAAAGATCCCATCTCTGAATCCAAAACCAAAATGGCCATAAGAGCAGTCAATGTGGATGAAGTCTCTTGCCTTCCTCTGTAAGTCCTGACCTCTATCAAGTGAGAATAGATATCATTTGGGTCAAATGAGTTTTTCAAAGCCATGAAGAGGCTAATGCATAGGTGCTTGGATTTTCTCATGACTCGAATTCACACAAAGAATTTATACTCAACAATCAGTAACAGTCAAAATGGAGAAGCAGAGCAGTATTAAGGGCAGGCCTATTTGATCACTCCTGGTTCACAGGAAGGGTGTCCAGGCCACCCTGACTTTAGGCAATTGAGGGGTAAGTGAGCTTATTTTGGACACTGTCTTGGGCTGCATCCCTCATGGAATCCTGCAGCAAGAGGTTATGATGAGTGTCTCTATGGCAGAAGATGAGGGTCATGTGGGAGTGTTTTGGTTTCAATTGCGGTCATTTGTGTGGCAGTGGAATAGGCCACTAATGAGATTCGCCCTTCTAAACTGAGATCTAGCTCACTCCTTGGGAAAAATTGCCTGTGAGAGTTCTCCAGATCTTTTATTGAAATGAGCTTCCTCACCATTTAATGGTTCCTGAATGAATTGAAACCCACAGTGCTTCCAACTTCATCCTTGAAAAGTGGCTACATAAATACCATGAAATTTTTGCCATTCCAATGACCAGGTGGCACTGGAGAACCTTTGATGTCCTTTTGCTCATCATGAGTGTACCAGATAGTGCCTTGATTGTCTGGGTTTCATGAAAATGGTGTAGAACAGAAATGCCAGTAACTTGTAGCCTACTGAATAGTGGTGTGTGTGCAGGTGGTGTGCAGGTGTGTGATAAAACATCTCTTGTGGGGCCATGTGGATCTGCCATTACTTCCAAAGGGCTTGAGACTGACATGGTGCATCCAGCAGAACCTTATATGTCTGAAACCTCTCCATGTAAAGGCATCTTTTTATATGGAGATTTTCAGGGCAATGTTCAGAATCAGGTTGCTATGATCAAGGGGGCAATCTATGTGGGATAGAATCCTGGTTGGTGAATTCTCCTGCAGACCCTGACCCACCATACATGACAGAACTCCCTCCAGCACTGGGTCTCAGTTGAACTCATTTTATTTAGTGAAACAAATACCAAACTCCCAGTGCAGCGGCAAGAAACACCATGAAAAGTGGAGGATGACCAAATGGCTTCACAGTCCACACGGGGAGACACTTAGCCTTCAGTGGCCACAGTTTACCTACAAAGAGTGAATTCAGCACTGCCGCCTCATGTCTTTTGGAAAATAAGAAACCATGTTCTCCAGGTTACATAGATGCAGACACAGCTTTGATGCTTTAACTAGAAATGAAGCTAAAGCTCCTGACAAAAACATATATTTCAAGGATCTTCTAGCTTTCAGAGTCTGTGTTGAAATATCAGCTGTTATCCTGATTGCTTTACCCCTAAATGTAATCTGCTTCCTTTCACTTGTAGCTTTTAAAATTCTCTCTTTATTCTGTACGTTGGGTATCTTCATTATAATGCGTCTAGGTGTGGATCTCTTATGATTTTGCACATTCGGCGTCCTGTTGGCTTCTAGGACTTGGGAGTCTGTCTCATTCTTCAAGTCTGGGAAGTTTTCTCGTATTATTTCATTAAATACATTGCTCATTCTTTTGGTTTGGACCTCTATATCTTCCTGTATCCCAATGACTCTTAAGTTTGGTCTCTTTATGTTATCCCATATTTCTCGGATGTTCTGTTCATGGTTTCTTAACAGTCTTGCTGAGCTGTCTATGTTCTTTTCAAGTTGAAATACTTTGTCTTCATTGTCTGATGTTCTATCTTCTAAGTGTTCTACTCTGATGGTAGTGTTCTCAATTGAGTTTTTAAGTTGTTTTATTGCTTCCTGCATTTCTAGGATTTCTGTTTGTCATTTTTTACAACTTCTATCTCCCTGTATAATTGATCTTTTGCTTCTTGGATTTGTTTGTGTAATTCATTGTCGAAGTGATCTTTCATTGTCTGATTTTGCTGTCTAATGTCTTCCTTGAGACTCCAGATTATCTGAAGCATGTATATCCTGAGTTTTTTATCTGACATTCCATCTGCTGCAGCTATTACCTCTTCTAAAGTTGTGTTGACCTGCATTGCTTGTGGTCCTTTTTTCTTTGTCTTTTCATACGGCTCACGTTTCTTTCTGCTTGGTGAAACTGTTGTGATTTTGAAATTTTCCCCCTATATATTTATATTGCTCTTGTATATTTGAAAAGTCTTCCTTGCAGGGGTGGGGGGTGGCTGTTGTGCTCTTCCAATTGGGGTGATCTATCTACCATGCTGATGGGACGCTGGGCCTGTTCTCCTGATCGGTCGCAGGTCTGCCTACCCTGCAGGCGTGGGAAGCGGCTCTGCTAAGCCCCTCCTCTAATTGGTGTGACGTGTGTACCACACCCATGGACCCCTGGGGTGTTCTGCCAGTCGGTCTCAGGTCTGCCTACCTTAGAGGCGCGGGCGGCGGCTCTGCTCTGCCCCTACTCCAATTGGGGTGACGTGACTACCACGCCGGCGGGTGGGTGGGCCTGTTCTGCCGTCGGTCGCAGGTCTGCCTACCTTACGGGCATGGGCGATGGATCTGCTCTGCCCCTACTCCAAATGGGGTGAAGTGTCTGCCGCGCTGGCAGGTCGCTGGGCCTCTTCTGCTGGTCGGGTGCAGATTTGTCTACCTTGAGGGCGCGGGTGGTGGCTCTGCTCTGCCGCTACTCCAATTGGGGTGTCGTGACTACGAAGCTGGCAGGTTGCTGGGCCTGTTCCGGGCACCATGGGCAAAGACTCTGCTCTGCCCCTACTCCTATTGGGGTTATGTGACTACCATGCCGGTGGGCCACTTGGATTGTACTAGGTGCTGGAGAAGGCTCTGCTCTGCAATTACTCCAATTGAGGTGATGTGACTACCATGCCTGCTGGTCGCTAGGCCTGTTCTGGGCACCTGTGGCGGCTCTGCTCTGCCTCTATTCCAATTGGGGTGAAGTGAGTATCATGCAGGTGTGTCGCTGGGCTTGTTCCAGGCATGGGCAGCGGCTCTGCTCTGCCCCTCTGGCTTGATGACAAAGTGAGAGAGACTCGGGTGTTTCTGACTCACTTTCTTTACCAGGAGACCAACTGTTTCTGTCACCGCTGGTATTAATGAAGTTATCTCCTCTGCTGCTTTCTGATGACATAAGATCTCTGCCATGTTGGTATCCCATGCAAAAGGCAGCATTTCGTTCCCTTTGCTGGGTGACCAAAGCAATGGGTGAGTCCTGACTTGCCCTCACAAGCCTCGTCTCAATCCTGTTGCCACTGCCTATGAAGGCTCGGTTGATATTTACCTCCACATTATTCAGCAAGACCCGGACCGGGAAGCAGTTTTCACGGGTTCTTGAGCCCTGGGCCAGATCATTTCAGGGAGGCCAAATTTGGCCGCTCTGGGCTCAGTGTATGTTCTAATAGGAGCAGGCTCCAAGACGCAGTTTCTGCGGGTTCTTTAGCACTGAGCCTGAGTAATTTGTCTGCGAAGCAATGGTGAATGGAATCCTGAAATTACCTGTTCTATAGCTGAATGAGCTGCGATCAGTCGAAAACAGGGATGGTGACGTCAGCTCTTCAAGATGGTGGACGCTGGCTTCCTCTGTGGTCTGACCGGTATGGAGAACGGAATTGGACCACATCCATCCCCGTCTCAATCCCAGAATTCAGCACTGAGCACAGTAATTGCATAGCGGGCAGGAGCCCATAGAATCCGCACCACTGTATATTTGCGATGCTATCTCGTCTTTTCCCAGTGCGCGCCACACACTCTAGCTGCAGGGCAATTTGCTGAATAAGCAGCATGATCCTCCGTGCGGAAAAATCACTCGCGTTTGAGCCCCCGTAGCTGATCCTCGTGAGATGGATATATGTCCACTAGGTTGTGGAGCACCCCAAATTTGCTGGAAATTCCTAACAAGAAAGGTTTTAGCCGTTCTAACTCATCATTTTCCCGCACAGTGACGCGGTACATGGGGGTAATGCACTCCATTCGGCGCCATCATGTGATCCCCCAAAGTTAGTTTTCAGTACAAGGAAAAAAATATGTATTTCAGGTGGAGGAATATTTCTGAGAATAATCTTGTGAAAAGTTGATTATAAATCCACATACATGAATATGAATGAATTTAGGGAGGGTATAAGAAGAAAAATATACTAAATATTTTGAAAAATCTGGAGAGTGAATATATATATATATATATATATATATATATATATATATATATATATATATACACACACACAGACACACACACACACAGACATTAAAAAGTAGCATTATGTATGTGAATTGAAATTCACCATGAAATATATATCATCCACAGATCCAAAAATATTTATTTTAATGTACATGGATTCATGTTGTTTAACTAAAAAGCTCACCCATATGTTGAATTTTCAGTTCCAACAGTGTTAAGTAGGAGTGATCTCTTCTCACAATTTGTATCTGAGAAGCCAGCCACCTCACCAAATGTACAACTGATACCAGCTAGAATTCTGTATCTGCTTATAAAAATACATGTGATTAATAGGCTACAGAGAAAGGGAGACAGTTATTCACATATTTGTAAACTTTGAAAACACATGGAGAACTATTTCAATTAAAATTCGCTAGATTTATAACACCTACAATTTATCATACGAAAGGCAAGTCCAATTATACACCATGCCTCCTGTGAACCTCTTGTATTTGTATTCTGTTTGGGTTATTATTCTCCATCAAATTAGGATAAGAAGTCAAAGTCTAGTAGGGTATGTGTTAGTGTCAGGGATTCAGTATTTCGAATGGAAAATTGTAAAATGTATCCAATTTGTATGCAAATATGTGCTACACAAAAATCTTCCCACTCTCATTCAGAATAATGCCTTGACATTACCTTCGCCCTACATAAGACACAATTAGAGGAGAACATTTAGAAAATCTGTGAATACATATGTGGAATGGAAAATGCTCAGAAGTTCACAAATTTGGAGTTGGTAGAGGAGTTTCCAAAAGTAAGGGACAGGGTAATCACTCCAAAAACATGAAGTTCTGCCAGCCTAACATCTGAAGAAACTGCCTGTGAGGTTGGGCAATGAAATATATGCTGTTGTCAGAAGCATTAGCTTCATATGTAGTGAGACCATCAAATCTGGTTCTGCATCTATGTGACCTGGATGACATGGTTTCTTATTTTCCAATAAACATGAGGCAGCAGTGCTGAATTTTCTATTTGTAGGTATACTGTGGCCACTGGATTCTAGGTGTCTCCCCGTGTGGACTGTAAATTCATTTGGTCATCCTCCACGTTCGTGATGTTTCTTGCTGCTGCACTGGGAGTTTGGTATTTGCTTCATTAAATACAAGGGTTCACCTGGGACACAGTGCTGAAGTGAGTTCTGTCAAGTGTGGTGTGTCGAGTTCTGCAGGAGAATGCACCAACCAGGCTTCTATCCCATATAACTTGCCCTATTGACCATAGCATCCTGATTCTGAACATTGCCCTGAAACCTCTCCATATAACAATATGCTTTTACATATAAGGTTCTACTGACTGCAAAATGTCAGTCACAATCCATTTGGAAGCCAATGGCAGATCCACATGCCCCCACCACAGATGTTTTATCACACACCTGCCAACCACTGCTCTAGAACAACTACTCAGAAAGATCCAACTTACTGGAATCTCTGTTCTACACCATTTTCATAAAACCCAGTCAATCAAGGCACTGTCCTGTATACTCATGATCAGCAAGAGGACATCCAAATGTTCTCCAGTGCTACCCAGTCATGGGAATTTCAAAAATTTCATGATATTGATATAGCCAATTTTCAAGGATGAAGTTGGAGGCACTGTGGATTTCAATTCACTCAGAAACCATTAAATGAAAACTCTGGAGAATTCTTACAGGCAAGGCTTCCAAAAGTGGCCAAAAGTCAGATTAAGCCAGGCCCATTGAGGTCTACAATGTATGGTCCATGTGTGTTTTGACTCTCAAATATGGCTGCCAAGTCTTTAAGAATAATATCATGTGTTATCCTGGCTGAGATTCCCTGTGTCTGTGGAAAGTCAACTAGGGCCTAGATGTCACTTTCCAAGGGCAACTCTCATGCATGGCCATCTAAAATTCCAACACAATTCCTGGCAATAATTCTCTGAGATCAGTAAAAGAACTCAGTCTCTAAGGGGAATCACACCAGAGTGCAAGCCTAGGTCGACCCAGTGATCTCTTCCAACCGCCAGACAAATGTCCACAATTAAAACCAAAACACTCTCACATGGCCCTCATCTTCTTCCATATAGACACTCATTATATCCTCTGGCTCGAGGTTTCCATAAGGGACGCAGCCCACGACAGTGTCCAAAATAAGCTCCTTGCACCGCATTTGCCTAAAGTAAGGGTGGCCTGGACTCTCTTCCTGTGAACCAGGAGTGATCAAATAGGCCTACCTTTAATATTGCTTGGCTTCTCCAACTTGAGGCCTTCTAGCTTTGGGGTTTAGATTCTTTAAGTGAATTGGAGTCATGATAATCAAGCACCTATTGCCTAGCCTCTGCAGGGCTTTGAAGAACTCATTTGACCCAAAGAATCCCTATTCTCACTTGATGGATATCTGGAACCTACCAGAGGAAGGCAAGAGAGTTCATCAACAATATCTGATCTTTTTGCCATTTTGGTTTTGGATGCACACATGGGATCTATCTTTAGATCCATCAGGTGATGAGAATCTAAGCCACAGCCTCACACAGGGCCAACAGGCTGATTCAGACATATCCCAATCCTAAGCAATTAAGCAAAGAGCCACAGGTGATGCCCATTCATTTCCATTTGAAAACTGTTTTCTTCAGGATTCACAAAGTGGTGGCTTGAGGCAAAAAACTTCCTGACATTCAACAGAACAATAGTTAAGCATAACGACCAAAGCAGGGTTTCTCCACTGAGACTTTTCTGGTCAACAGATATCTGAGATTTCTGAGATGCTAGCCATTTCCTTAAGCTATCCAGTACATAGCCATGTCACAGATCTTGGAGATGGTACAAATCTTGGACACAAAACCATGATACTATTCTGGAGAGTGGGCTGAATTGAGAGAGAAAACAGGAAATTAGGAAGCTTGTAGGTGTTGCCCATCCATAAGGCAAGCCAGAGTCCACTCATGAATTGGGCAGGATGAATGCTGGGAAGCTTTCTACTAGACAGGACACATCCATTGATGCATTGTCTTTTCTAATGTCTACAACAATGGACTCAGTGGGATACACACACATAGAAACACTCACCTTGTCAAAGGACTTAATAGAAATATTCCACACCATACCAAACAAACCGCCTTTCCTACTTATTCTCAGAAAATGATCCACTACCTGCTTTCTCAGGGAAAGCCCCTCTTCAGAGTTTTCCTGGCATTTGGCCATCCTCACATCTGTAGGTACCAAGAAAGACTGACTCTGTCCTTGGTAATTCCAAACATGTGAGACCACTGGGACTAGAACAGGGACTGTCTCTGGGTGCCTGGCTTCCTGGATCCCAAGTTCAGAGAGTTCCCTCACCAAGGAAGTGAGGTGAGATCACTTTCTTCAGGATCTGAATGATGTCACTGCCTTGGCAACCACTTTGTTGCTTCCAAAAGTACCATGAGGTGGAGGCTGCCCCGATTTTCATGTGGCATTTTCTCTAGTTAGAATGTTATATCAACCATAAGCACCCGGGAACAGCTTCCACACAGGACTGGTTTGGTCCATGTTCTATACATTAAGAAGAGAGAGAATGATTCAGACACAACCCTTCATCCTGACCAGGATGATTGCCATGGAAGTTGACTTTTGCTTTCTGAGGTACTTCATAGCTGCCTTCACCTTCACCAGGGATTATTTCTGCATGAACATTTGAGTTTCTCAGCAGGTGAAGATCCCCTAGATTCCTGTAGTTTAATACCCACACTGTTCCTGCTCTCCTGCAAAGTTAGTGTATGGTTAGGGTTAATAATATTTTCGATTTGGGTTAGGAATCATTCTGCAGGATGAATAATGGGATTGGGAACCTGTGATATTTATAAGAATATATAGGTGAAATATATGTATAAAAACGGGAATCTAAGAAAGATTTGAAGCCCAGAAGGGCATTGGGCCCTTGGTTTGGATACTTAGTGTTGAATAATGTTCTGTACAATTGTCTCAGTTAAATCGAAATACAATGGCATAGGACCTTGTACCTTGGATGATTGAATGTAGAAGAGAACATCCAGTCAAAAAGGGATAGTCGGTAGGATTAGGAAGATAGTCAGTAGGTTTAGGAAGAAGAGTGAGTATATGATTTGGAAAAAAAAGCTTCTTTAGCAATAGGGTTTCGTTTAGAGAGTGAATGTAAATGTCAGCAC
Source organism: Callospermophilus lateralis (assembly GCF_048772815.1). Taxonomy (NCBI): domain Eukaryota; kingdom Metazoa; phylum Chordata; class Mammalia; order Rodentia; family Sciuridae; genus Callospermophilus; species Callospermophilus lateralis. The sequence continues at coordinate 861,483 of NW_027514358.1, read as the reverse complement.
ATGTGAATAGTAAGCCTAAATGATGAACTGGGGAAAATATGTAGGAAAGCAGGTGTCAATAGAGACATTACTAAATCAGGCAAAGTATAAAGTGAGGGATAGGATTAGACATTTTCAACAGGCTTGAGTTTGAATATATAATCATAGGAAAAAACAAATATGTCATCATGAATGGGAATGACATTTGAGAGCATTAGGCAACCTGGAGATGGATGTTATTAGTTATCAACATTCACTTTCCTTTTAGGCTTTGGTACAATCATAAGTGTGATATTTTATTTTTTTGTTGTTCAGAATATTACTGTGATAAAATGTATATGTAGATCAGGTGACATGAGTATTTCTTTCACCATTTCTGGGAGCAATAATTTGAAGACGCATACATTAGTATTAGGGGCACAAAGAGGTGTAACCTCTGTCTATGAATATAGAGATAATGCATGAATAGACCATACTATGAATAAATAACATAACTGATTCCACTTTAAATAATGGATTGAATTGACATGTGAAAATATATAAGAAATCTTTTATTGATATACAATCATTCATTCCAACCAGTTATATATCTAATGGTAATATTAGGATTATGATTTATGATGAATTGTGTTTGAGTTTTGCTTTATAAGTGATGATGTTAAACGAAAGTAATGTGTTTGGAAAGAAGTCTCATGAAAAGACCAAGCAAGAAACATGGAGGAATGCATGTGTTCTGAATCAGGAAGTGATAGATCGTGAAACAAATGCCTATAAATTTTCTAATTTGTGACTGAAATATATATCCTATGATTTGGATAAACTGAAGACATAGTAACGTACAAGTGTTGAATAAAAATGAAAGTCAAAATACACATCATGTCCCCTAGGAATCTACTTGCATTGATTTTAAACTGGCTAAGTAAATGTAGAAATAATAGGGTTTGTATGCACCATTCACTGAATTTAGTTTTCAGTACTAGGAAACAATATGTATTGCAGGTGGATGATTATTATGAGAATAATCTTGTGGAAAGTGGATTATAAATCCACAGATATGAATATGAATGAATTTAGGGAGTGTATAATACGACACATATATTTCATATTTTGAAAAATCTGAAGAGTGTGTATATATATATATATGTATGTATATATATATATATATATATATATATATATATATATATATATGTATGTATATATATATACAAACACGCACATGCACAGATATTAAAAAGTAGCAATACAGGAGATCCATTATTAAGGCAGGCATGGAGAAATCAAGTTTCTGATCTCTTCAGCTGCACAGGCATAGGAAGTCGTAAACTGTCTAAATGCTGTTTGCTCAGAATCACTAGGCAATGTTGACCTGTTGTGAATCTGGGGCGAACAGTCTGGGCCCCTCAGAACACACACAGAGCCCGGATTGGCTGCATTCAAGCTTAGATTCGTCTGGTTTTTGTGACTCAGCACTAACATTCCCGCTGAAATAACTGGTTGGGCTTTCTGAATTGACAGAGTTGAAAGACAACTGAGCCTTCATTGGCAGTGGCCACAGGATTGAAATGTGGCTTGGGAGAGATAGTCAGGACCCACCCATTGCATTGGTCACCCAGCAAAGGGAACGAACGGTCACCATTTTAATGGGATACCACCATGGCATAGAACTGACATTACAGGCGGAGGAGATAACTTCATTGAAACCAACGCGACAAGTGTGTAATCCCATTGCCATCTCTCTCAACACCACGGGGAAACCTCAAGGGCCCCTCCCAGCTCTCCCAGGAGCACGATAGCCAGACCTAGGGAAACAGGATTGGCTCGGGACTTGCGGCGTGGAATTCCCGGCTACCACTCCCACCAGTGCTGACAATTGAGGTCTCTTACACCACCTACCAGGGGCATGGCTCCCGGAAGACAAGAAAATTCGCTGGCGGTTCTCAGGACAAAGCTCTACAAACTTAGGGTCTGAGGGAGGCAAACAGGGAGAGTGTGCCCAGGCGTTCATTTAAACAGGGCTACCAGGAGCAGAGGCCTGGCGTGTAACCAGTATTGTGGTGAGCGTCAAAGGTGAGCGGGGCCTGGCTTGAGGAAGCACAAGAGAAGGCCCTAGGCACTCAGGATTGGAGACCCGCCGAGTCTGGGAGGAAGAGCTGCTGCACAGTGATTTGTTCCCACTTATTTAGAGGAGAAGCTTGGCCCAGTGCACACAGCTCCACCTACTGGAAGAGAAGTTAATTGAACTCTAGTACTGGATGTATTATTATTATTATATTATTTGTATGTTTTTCTTTTTCTTTCATTTTCATTTTTGTTGTTGTTCTTTAACTTTTTTAATGTTTTTTATTTTTTTAATTTTTTATTTCATTATTATTATTATTATTTTAAATTTTAATTTTCATTTTTTAATTATCATTATTACTTAAAATTTTCTTTTTTTATTTTCTATTTTTTTCTTTTGTCTTTTCATTTCTTTTCAATTTTATTATACACCCTTCCTTGAATTCTACCTGGCTACTCTCATTCTCTTTAGTGACTTCTTCCCTTCCCTTCTAATATCTTTCCTTCCAAGCATCAAATAAATTTATAAGAGTAAGCAGTAACTCAGTAGTCAAACAGAACAAGAAGTAACATGAGCAGGATAAAAAAGCAAAGAAGAAAAAAAGTACAAACAATGAAGGACAGCCTAAATATTCAAGAGCATCTGGAGTCATCAGAAAAATGGTCATATAAAGAACTCAAGGAATACCTTAGACAGATGGAATGGAACGGATACGAGACAACAAAAACAAACAGTCAAAGAACGCATTGAAAATGAATTACATAAACAGATAAAATAAGAAATTAAGCATCTTTATCAGGAGATAGAGATTATTAGAAAAATCAAACAATAATTCTAGAAATGAAGGAAATGATAAACCAAATTAAAAACTCAATTGAGAGTATCACTAACAGAGTGGAGCAAGTAGAAGACAGAATGTCAGATAATGAAGACAAAATATATCATCTTGAAAAAACTCTATCCAAGAAAAAAATGCTGTAAAAAATTATGAGAAAACATCCAAGAGATATGGGATAACATAAAAAAAACAAACTTATGAGTCATCCCGAAAGAGGAAGGTACAGAGATTCAAACCAAGGGAATGAGTAACCTGCTGAATGAAATAATTAGAGAAAACTTTCCAAAAATAAAAATGGAAACAGATAAACAAATTGTAGATGCTTACAGGACACTGAGCACACAAAATCACATTAGACCAATGCCAAGACACATTGTTATGAAGATATCCAATATACAAAACAAAGAGAAAATATTAAAACCTACCAGAGAAAGGAGGCAGATTACAATCAGGGGTAAAACAAAAAGGTTAGCAATGTTTTTTTTTATCACAGATGCTGGAAGTGAGAAGATCCTGGAACAACGTACTTCAAACACTGAAAGACAATGGATGCCAACCAAGAATTATGTATCCAGCAAAATTAAGCTTAATGTAAGACAACAAAATAAAAATATTTCATGATAAACAAAAGCTAAAAGAATTTGCAGCCAGAAAACCAGCATTGGAAAGCATCTTGAGCAAAACACTACACGAGGAAGAAATGAAAATCAACAATGTAAACCATCAGTGGGAAGTGCCTCAGTAATGACAGAGGGCGGGAAAAGCTAATCATGGAGAAACAAACTAATTTAAAAAAAAGATATAAGCAAACATGGGTGGCAGTACAAACCATATATTAATAGTAACTCTAAACGTTAATGGCTTAAACTCTCCAATAAAGTGACATAGGCTTGTAACTTGAATTAAAAAAAAAAACAAATCCAACAATATGTTGCCTCCAGGGGACACATCTGAATGGAAAAGACATACACAAGCTGAAGGTGAAAGATTGGGAAAATTTATACCATGCACACAGTCCTCGTAACCAAGCAGGGGTGGCCATCCTCCTATAGAATAAAATCGACCTCAAGACTAATTTAATCAAAAGGGATAAGGAAGGACATTATATACTGTTAAAAGAAACCATTCACTGACAAGACATAACAATTATCAATATTCACGCAGCAAATAATGGTGCTGCCACGTTCATTAAACAAATTCTCCTCAAGTTCAAGAATCAAATAGACCACAGTACAATAATTATGGGTGACTTCAACTCACGTCTCTCACCATTGGACAGATCCTCCAAACAAAAGTTGAATAAAGAAACTATAGAACTCAATATCACAATCAATACCCTAGACTTAACTGACATATATAGAATATATCAACCATCATCAAGTGGATATACTTTTTTCTCAGCAGCACATGGATCCTTCTCAAAAATAGACCATATGTTTTGCCATAGGGCAACCCTCAGTAAATATAAAGGGGAGGAGATAATACCATGAATTTTTTGTGATCATAATGGAATGAAACTGGAAACCAATGATAAAAGAAAAAAGAAAAAATCATACATTACATGCAAAATGAACAATATGTTACTGAATGATCAATGGGTTACAGAAGACATAAATGAGGAAATCAAAAAATTCTTAGAGATAAATGAAAATACAGACACAACATATCAGATTCTATGGGACAAAATGAAAGAAGTTTTAAGAGGTAAATTCATCGCCTGGAGGTCATTCCTCAAAAAAAGAAAGAAAAAAAAACAACAAATAAATGAGCTCACACTTTATCTCAAAGCCCTAGAAAAGGAAGAGCAAAACAACAGCAAATGTAGCAGAAGGCAAGAAATAATTAAAATCAGAGCGAAATTGAAACAAAAGAAACTATTGAAAAAATTAACAAAACTAAAAGTTGGTTCTTCAAAAAGATAAATAAGATCGACAGACCCTTAGCCATGCTAATGAAGAGAAGAAGAGAGAGAACTCAAATTACTAACATACGGGATGAAAAAGGCAATATCACAACAGATGCAACATAAATACAGAAGAAAATTAGAAATTATTTGGAAACCTGTATTCCAATAAAATAAAAAATAGTGAAGACATCGATAAATTTCTTAAGTCATATGATTTGCCCACACTGAGTCATAAGGGAACACACAATTTTAACAGACCAATATCAATGGATGAAGTAGAAGAAGCAATCAAAAGACTACCAACCAAGAAAAGCCCAGGAACGGATGGGTATAGAGCAGAGTTTTATAAAACCTTTAAAGAAGAATTAATACCATTACTTTTCAAGTTATTCAGGAAATAGAAAAACTGGGAGCTCTGCCAAATTCGTTCTATGAGGACAACATCACCCTGATTCTGAAACCAGACAAAGACACCTCAAAGAAAGAAAACTACAGACAAATATCTCTGATGAACCTAGATGCAAAAATCCTCATTAAAATTCTGGCGAATTGGATACAAAGGCACATCAAAAAAATTGTGCACCATGATCAACTAGGATTCCTCCCTGGGATGCAAGGCTGGTTCAATATATGGAAATTAATAAATGTTATTCACAACATCATTGGACTTAAAGATAAGAACCATATGATCATCTCGATAGACGCAGAAAAAACATTCAACAAAGTAGAGCATTCCTTTATGTTCAAAACATTTTAAAAACTAGGGATAACAGGAACTTACCTCGACATTGTAAAAGCTATCTATGTTAAGCCTCAGGTTAGCATCATTCTGAATGGAGAAAAATTGAAGGCATTCCCTTTAAAATCTGGAACAAGACAGGGATGTCCTCTATCACCACTTCTATTCAATATAGTTCTCGAAAAACTGGCCAGAGCAATTAGAGAGATGAAAGACATTAAAGGCATAAAAATAGGAAAAGAAGAACTTAACTTATCACTATTTGCAGATGACATGATTCTATACATAGAAGACCCAAAAGGGTCTACAGAAAAAACTACTATAACTAATAAATGAATGCAGCAATGTGGCAGGATAGAAAATCAACATGCATAAATCAAAGGCATTTCTGTATATTAGCGACAAAACTTCTGAAACAAAAATGAGTCAAAACACTGCATTCCCAATTTCCTCAAAATAATTAAATACTTGGGAATCAACCTAACAAAAGAGGTGAAAGATTTATATAATGCAAACTACAGAACCCTCAAAAGAGAAATAGAATAAGATCTTAGAAGATGGAAAAATATACTCCGTTCATGGATAGGAAGAACTAACATCATCAATATGGCTATATTACCAAAAGTTCTCTACAGGTTTTTGCAATGCCAATCAAAATCCCAAAGGAATTTTTTGTAGAAATAGATAAAGCAATTATGAAATTCAAATGGAAAAATAAAAGACCCAGAATAGCAAAAGCAATTCTAAGCAGGAAGTGTGAATCAGGCAGTGTAGCAATACCAGATTTCAAACTATATTACAGAGCAATTATAATAAAAACAGCATGGTACTGGTACCAAAACAGGCGGGTGGACCAATGGTACAGAATGGAGGACACAGAGACTAATCCAAAAAGCTACAACTACCTTATATTTGATAAAAGAGCTAATGGCCTGCAATGGAGGAAGGATGGCATCTTCATCAAATGGTGTTGGGTAAACTGGAAATCCATATGCAACAAAATGAAACTGAATCCCCTCCTCTCGCCCTGCACAAAAGTTAACTCAAAGTGGATCAAGGAGCTAGATTCAAATCAGAGTCTCTGCATCTGATAGAAGAAAAAGTTGGCTCAGATCTACATATTGTGTGGTCAGGCTCCAAATTCCTTAATAGGACACCCATAGAACAAGAGTTAATAACAGGAATCAAGAAATGGGACTTACTTAAACTGAATTATTTTTTCTCAGAAAGAGAAACAATAAGAGAGGTAAATATGGAGCCTACATCATGGCAACAAATTTTTAGTCCTCACCCTTCACATGGAGCCCTAATATCTAGAGTATACAAAGTATACAAAGAACTCAGAAAATTAGACAATAATATAACCAATAACCCAATGGGCCAAGGACCTGAACAGAAACTTCTCAGAGGAGGACATAGAATCAATTAACAAGTACATGAAAAAATGCTCTCCATTTCTAGCAGTAAGAGAAATGCAAATAAAAACCACCCTAAAATACCATCTCAATCCAGTGAGATTGGCAGCCATAATGAAGTCAAACAACAACAAGTGCTGGCGAGGATGTGGGGAAAAGGGTACCCTTGTACATTGCTGGTGGGACTGAAACTGGTGCAGCCAATTTGGAAAGGAGTATGGAGACTCCTGTGAAAGCTTGGAATGGAAGCACCATTTGACCCAGCTATTGCCCTTCTTGGACTATTCCCTGAAGACCTTAAAAGAGCGTACTACAGTGATACTGCCACATCGATTTTCATAGCAGCACAATTCACAATTGCTACACTGTGGAACCAACCCAGATGCCCTTCAATAGATGAATGGATAAAAAAAAAATGTGACCTTTATATACTATGGAGGATTACGCAGCACTAAAATATGACAAAATCATCGAATTTGCAGGGAAATGCATGGCAATAGAGAAGATTATGCTTAGTGAAGCTAGCCAATCCCTAAAAAACAAATACCAAATATCTTCTTTGATATAATGAGAGCAACTAAGAACAGAGCAGGGAGGCAGAGCATGAAGAAAAGATTAACATTAAGCAGAAACATGAGGTGGGAGGGAAAGGGAGAGAAGAGGGAAATTGCATGGTAATGGAGAGAGACCCTTATTGTTACACAAAATTACATATAAGAGGTTGTGGGAAAATAAACAACGAGAGAAATGAATTAGAGTAGGTATGGTAGAGAGAAAAGATGGGAAGAGAAGGGAGGGGGTATAGTAGAGTATAGGAAAGGTAGCAGAATACAACATTAACTAATAGGGCATTATGTAAAAATATGGATGTGTAACTGATGTGATTCTGCAATCTGTATTTGGAGTAAAAATGGGAGTTCATAACCCACTTGAATCTAATGTATGAAATATGATATGTCAAGAGCTTTGTAATGTTTTGCGCAACCAATAAAAAAAGTAGTGATATATATGCCAATAGAAATTTATCATGAAATATATATAATCAACAGATTGAAAAATATTAATTTTACTGAACATGAAATTATGAATAATGTTATTCAACTAGGAAGCTCACCCATAGGTTGAATTTTCAGTTCCAACAGCGTTTAGGAGGAGTGATCTCTTCTCTCAATTTGCATCTGCAAATTCAGCCACCTCACAAGTGTATACGAGTGATATCAGGTAGGATTCTATATGTGCATATAAAAATACATGTGCTGAATAGGCTACAGAGAAAGGGAGACAGGGATTCATATATTTGTTAATTTTAAAAACACATGTAGAACTATTTCAACAAAAAATTGACTAGATTTATAACTCCTACAAAATATAATGCAAAAGGCAATTCCAACTATACACCATGCCTCCTCTGAACTGCTTGTATTTCTATTCTTTTTGGGTTATTTTTCACCATCATATTAGGATCATAATTCAGAGTCTAGTAGGGTATGGGTTAGTGTCAGGGATTCAGTATTTCAAAATAAAAATTGAAAAATGAATCCAGTGTGTGTGTAAATATGTGCTACACAAAAATCTTCCCACTCACATCCAGAACAATGCCTTGACATTACCTTCACCCAAGTAAGACACAATTATAGTAGAAAAGTGTGAAAATCTATGAATACATATATGGAATGGAATATGCTCGGGAGTTCACAACCTTGGAGGTGGTAGAGGTGTTTCCAAAAGTAAAGGACAGGGTAAACACTCCACAAACAAAGAGCTCTGCTGGCCTAAGACTTCTTGGAATACGGCTTCTGAGGTTGGGCACTTGAAATATATGTTGTTGTCATGAGCTTTGGCTTCCTTTGTCGTGAGACCATAAAAGCTGGGTCTGCATCTATGTGACCTGGAAGACATGATCTCTTATATTTCAATGAACATGAGGCAGCAGTGCTCAATTTTCTCTTTGTAGGTAAACTGTGTCCACTGGAGGCTAAGTGTCTCCCGGTGGGGACAGTGAAGACATTTGATCATCCTCCAATTTTCGTGGTGTTTCTTGCTGCTACACTGGGAATTTGGTACTTGCTTCACACAATATAAGAAGTTCATCTGGGATACAGTGCTGGAGGGTGTTCTGTCACGTGGGGTGGGTTAGCGTCTGCAGGAGAATGTACCAACCAGGCTTCTATCCCACATAGCTTGTCCCAATAACCATAGCAACCTGATTATGAACATTGCCCTGAAACCTCTCCATATAACAAGATGCCTTTACAAACAAGGGAATGGGGGCTGCGCCATATCAGTCACAAGCCATTTGTAAGCCGATAGCCGATCCACATGGCCCCACCATGATGTTTCATCACACACCTGCCCATCACTCCTCTAGGCCCACTACTCAGCAGGCTCCAAATTCCTGGCATCTCGTATTCTAAACCATTTTCATGAAACCCAGTCAAACAAGGCACTTTCTGGTATACACATGATCAGCAACAGGACATCCAACGTTTCTGCAGGGCCACCTGGTCATAGGAATTTCCAAAATTTTATGGTATTTATCTAGCAAGTTTTCAAGGATGAAGTTAGAGGCACTGTGGGTTTCAATTCATTCAGGAACCGTTAAGTGTTGAGAAAGCTCATTTCAATGAATGCTCTGGAGAACTCTAAAGTCAAGGCTTCTCAAAGAGTTGCCAACAGGTCACATGAAGCCAGGCCAATTGACGTCTACAATGTGAGGTCCATGTGTGTTTTGACTCTCAACTATGGCTACCAGGTCTTTCAGAATAAAATCATGTGATATTCTGGCTGAGATTCCCAGGCCTCTGTGGAAAGCCACCCTGGGCCTAGATCTCAGTTTCCAAGAGTGAGTCTCATGCGTGGCCTCCTAAAATCCCAACACAATTCATGGCAATACTTCTCTGAGGTCAGTTCCAGAACTCAGTCTCTAAGGGTAAATCATACCAGAGTTCAAGCCCAGGTGGACCCAGTCATCCCTTCCAACTGACACAAAAATGACCAAAATTAAAATGAAATCACTCCCACAGGGCCATAATCTTCTTCCTTGTAGACACTCATCATAACCTCTAGCTGGAGGTTTCAATGAGCACAAGTTATTGTCCAAAATAAGCTCACTTGCCCCTCATTTGCCTAAAAACATGGTGGCCTGAACACTATTCCTGTGAACCAGGAGTGATCAAATATTGCTGCTGTTAAAGTGTTCCGCTTCTCCAATTTGAGGCCTACTGGCTGAAGCCTATAAATTCTTGATGTGATTTGGAGTCATGAGAAAACCCAAGCACATATGGGCTAGCCTCTGCAGGGATTTCAAAGACTCATTTGACCCAAAGGATCCCTATTCTCACTTGATGGAGGTCAGGAACATAAAACAAGAAGGCAAAAATATTCATCCACAATGACTTCTCTTTTTGTCATTTTGGTTTTGAAATCACATGGGATCTTTCTTTAGATCCATCAGGTGCTGAGAATCTAAGCCACAACCTCATTTAAGGACAAGAGGCTGAATCAGACACATTCCATTCCAAAGCAATTAAGCAAAGAGCCACAGGTGATGTCCATTCATTTCCATATGAAAACAGTCTTCTTAAGGCTACACAACAGGGTGGCCTGAGGCAAAGACTTTCCTGACACTCAGGGTAATAGAAACAGAAGTAAGCAAATGGCCCAAAGAAGGGTTTCTCCACTGAGACTTTACTGGTCACACTGATATCTGATTTTTCTGAGATGCTCCCATTCCCTTAAGCTCTCCAGTACATGGCCATGTCACAGAGCCTTGTGGTGTTACATATCTGGGACTCAAAACCATGAGCCTATTCTGGAGAGTGGCTGGAAAACACGAAGAAAACAGGAACTTAAGAAGATAGTAGATGTTGCCCATCCATAAGGCAAGCTGCAGTCCATTCATCAATTGGGCAGTAAGAATGCGGCGAAGCTTTCAACTAGAGACAACACATCCATTGATGCATTGTCTTTTCTAATGTCTACAACAACGGATACAGTGGAATACACAGACATAGAAACACTCACCATGTCAAACGACTTTCTAGAAATAGTACACTCCAAACCAAACAAACCACCTTTCCTAGCTATTCTCAGAACATCAGAAAAAAACACAAACTCACACCTACAATGGCAAAGGCAATTCTTTCCCCCAAGTAGGTCTGTGATTATCCGGAGTGTCTTCTGACTGGTGGGCCATATTATGTTCCCCAAAAATGTCCTGTCCTGTTTCAGTTCTGGTCTCCTTGGCCAATTCTGTGAAGTTGTCAGGAGCCAGTGGTTCGCCACTACCTACTTTCTCAGGAAAGGCCCCTCTTCAGAGCTCTGCTGGAATTTGGCCATCCTCACATCAGTAGGTACCAAGAAAGACTGACTATGTCTTTGGGAAAAGCAAACAAGTTAGCCCACTGGGACTCGGAGTGAGACTGACTCTGGGTGCCTGGCTTCCTGGATCCCAAGTTCAGAGAATTACATCACCAAGGAAGTGAAGTAAGGTCACTTCTTTCAGGAACTGAATATGGTCACTGCCTCGGTAACCACTTTATCCTAACAGTCGCTTCCAAGGTTCCCATGAGATGGAGGCTGCCCCAACATCCTGTGACACATTCAGAAGTTAGAATGGTATATCAACCATAGGCACCCGGGAACAGCTCTCCACACAGGCCTGGATTGGTCCATCTTCTCTACTTTAAGAAGACAGAGGCTGATTCAGACACATCAATTCACCCTGACCAGGTTGTTTGCCATGGAAGATGACTATTGCTCTCTCAGGTCCTACATAGCTGCCTACATATTCTCCAAGGATCATTTCTCCATGGATCTTTTAGGTTCTCAGCAGGTGGAAGATCATCTACATTCCTATATTGTAAGACCCACTCTGTCCCTGCTCTTCTGTACGTTATATTGAAGGAACAGTGTATAGTTAAGGTTAATAATAGGTTTGATTTGGGTTACGAATCATTCTGTGGGATGAATAATGGCATTGGCAACCTGTGATATTTACAAGAGTATATATGTAAAATATAACTCTGAAAGCAGAAATCTACGTAAGATTTGAAGTCCAGAAGGGCACTGGGGACTTGAGTGGGATACTTAGCTTTGAGTTATGTGCTGCACAGATGTCTCAAATAAATCAATATACACTGGCATCGGACCTTGTACTTTGGATGATTGAATGTTGAAGAGAACATCCAGTCAAAAAGCGATAGTCGGTAGGATTAGGAAGGTAGTCTGTAGGTTTAGAAAGAAGAGTGAGTATAGGATTTGGACCAAAAGTTCTTTAGCAATAGGGTTTCGGTTAGAGAGTGTATGTAAATGTCAGTACATGTGAAGAGTCAGTCACAATGATGAACTGGGGAAATCATGTAGGAAAGCAGATATCAATAGAGACATTAGGAAATCAAGCAAAGTATAAATTGTGTGATAGGGTTAGATATTTTCAACAGGTTTGAGGTTGAATAGATAATCTTAGGAAGAAACAAATATGTAGTCACCAATAGGATTGATATTTGAGAGCATTAGGCAACCTGGACATGGATGTTTTTAGTAATCCATGCTCACTTTCTATTTAGGCTTTGGTACAATTGTAAGTGTGACCTTTGCTTTTGGTGTCCAGAATATTTCCGTGATAAAATGTGTATGTAGATCAGGTGACATGAGTATTTCTTCCACCATTTCTTGGAGCAATATTTTGAAGACTTATAAATTAGTATGGTCGTACAAAGATGTGTACCCTGTTTCTATGAATATACACATAATGCATGAATAGACCATACTGTGAATAAATAATATAACTGGATCCACTTTAAATAATGGATTGAATAGATATCTGAAAATATATAAGAAATGTTATATTGATATACAATCATTCATTCCAACCAGTTATATATCTAATGATCATCTTAGGGTTATGGTTTATCATGAAGGGTTTGTGAGTTGTTTCAAAATTGATTATGGAAATCGAAAAAAATGTATTTGGAAAAAAAGTCTCATGAATAGACCACTGAAGAAACGTAGAGAAATTCATGTGTTCTGGAGCAGGAAGTGATTGAAAGTGAAACAAATGCCTATAAATTTGCTAACTAGTGAATAAAATATATATTCTATGATGTACATAAACTGAAGGAATAGTAATGTACCAGTGTGGAATAAAAATTAACGTCAAAATACACATCATGTTCCATAGTAACCTACATGCATTGATGTTAAACTGGGTCAGTTAATGTAGACATATTAGGATTTGTATGCACCTTTCACTGAAGTTACTTTTCAGTACTAGGAAACAAATATGTATTTCGGGTGGATGAATATTTCTAAGAATAATCTTGTGAAAAGTTGATTATTAATCCACATACATGAACATGAATGAATTTAGGGATTGTATGTAAGACACATATATTTCATATTTTTAAAAATCTGGAGAATATATATATATATATATATATATATATATATATATATATATATATATATACACACACACACACACACGAACAGAGACATTAATAAGTAGCAATATATATGCCAATCGAAATTCATCATGAAATATATATCATAAAGATGCAAAAACATTCATTTTACTGAACATGGGTTTATGTATAATGTTGTTCTACTGGGAAGCTCACCCATAGGTTGAATTTTCAGTTCCAACAGGGTTTAGGAGGAGTGGTCACTTCTCACACTTTGTATCTGCTAAGTCATGTAACTCACAAGAATGTACGTGTGATATCACGCAGGATTCTATTTGTGCATATAAAAATACATGTGCTGAATAGGCTCCAGAGAATGGGAGACAGTAATTCACATATTTGTTAACTTTGAAAACACATGGAGAACTATTTCAATTAAAAATTGACTAAATTTATAACACCTACCCTTTATCATGCAAGTGGCAAGTCGAACTCTGAACTGCATGTACTTATGTACTGTTTGGGTTATTTTTCTCCATCATATTAGGATTAGTAGTCAGAGTCTAATAGAATATGGGTTAGTGTCAGGGATTCAGAATTTCGAATGGAAAATAGGAAAATTAATCCAATGTGTATGCAAATATGTGCTACAACAAATCTTCCCAGTCTCATCCAGAACCATGCCTTCTCATCCAGAACCTTCGCCCCAAGTAAGACACAATTAGAGGAGAAGAGTTACAAAATCTGTGATTACATTTTTGGAATGGAAAATGCTCAAGAGTGCACAAACTTGGAGGTGGAATAGGAGTTTCAAAAAATAAGGACAGGGTACACACTCCACAAAGATGGAGCTCTGCTTTCCTAAAACTTTTTGAGAAACTGCCACTGAGGTTGGGCACTGAAATATAGGTTGTTGTCACGAGTTAAGCTTCCTTTGTAGTGAGACCCTCAAAGCTGGGTCTCCATCTATGTGACCAGGAGGACAAAGTTTCTTATTTTACAATGAACACGAGGCAGCAGTGCTGAATTCTCTCTTTGTAGGTAAACTGTGGCCACTGGGGCTTAGTGTCTCCAAGTGTGGACTGTGAAGCCATATGGTCATCCTCCATTTCGTGGTGTTTCTTCCTGCTGCACTGGGAGTTTGGTATTTGCTTCACGAAATACAAGGAGTTCAACTGCGACAAAGTGCAAGAGGGAGTTCTGTCACGTGTGGTGGGTCAGGGTCTGCAGGATGATACAAGAACCAGGCTTCTATCCCACATAGCTTGACCCCTTGACCATAGCAACCTGATTCTGAACAATGTCCTGAAATCGCTCCATATAACAAGCTGCCTTTACACAGAAGGTTCTGCTGGCTGTGCCATGTCAGTCACAAGCCATTTGGAAGCCAATGGCAGATCCACATGGCCCCACCACAGACGTTTTATCACATACCTGCCCAACACTGCTCTAGGCCCACTACTCAACAGAGTCCAACTTACTGACATCTCTGTTCTACACCATTCACATGAAACCCAGTAAAACAAGACACTGAAATATTCATGACCAGCAACAGGTCATCCAAAGGTTCTCCAGTGCCACCTGGTGATGGGAATTTCAAAAATTTCATGGCATTTATCTAGCCATTTTTCAAGGATGAAGTTGGAGGCACTGTGAGTTTCAATTTATTCAGGAACCATTAAATGGTTAGGAAGCTCATTTCAATGAAAGCTCTTGAGAACACTCACAGGTAAGGCTTCCCAAAGAATGGTGAAAAGATCACATGATGTTTATCTCATTTAGCTCTACAATGTTTGGTCCATATGAGTTTTGACTCTCAACGATGGGTGCCATGTCTTTCAGAATAAAATCATGTGCTATCCTGGCTGAGAGGCCCAGTGCTCTGTGGAAAGCCACCCTGGGCCTAGAACTCAGTTTCCAAGGGCGACACTCATGCCTGGCTTCCTAAAATCTCAACACTATTCATGGCAATACTTCTCTGAGTTCAGTTGCAGAACTCAGTCTCTAAGGAAATCACACCAGAGTTCAAGCACATGTGGACCAAGTCATCTCTTCTAACCGCCACCCAAATGACCACAATTTAAACCAAAACACTCCAACGTGGCGCTCATCTTCTTCCATATAGACACACATAATAACCTGTGGCTAGAGTTTTCCATGAGGGGCACAGCTCAAGTCCGTGTCCAAAATAAGCTCTCTTGCATCTAAATTGCCTAATTCAGGGTGGCATGGACACCCTTCTTGTGAACCAGGAGAGATCAAATAGGCCTCCCATTAATACTGCTCCACTTCTTCAATTTGAGGTCAACTGACTGTGGGGTTTGGATTCTTTATGTAAATTGGAGTCTTGAGAAAACCCAAGCAACCATGGGCTAGCCTCTGCAGGGCTTTGAAGATCTCATTTGACCCAAAGGATCCCTATTCTGACTTGATGGAGTTCAGGAAAGTTACAGAGGAAGGCGAGAGACTTCATCCACAAGGACTGCTCTGTGGCCATTTTGGTCTTGGATGTACACATGGGATCTTTCTTTATATCCATCAGAAGGTGAGAATCTAAGCCACAGCCTCACACAGGGCAAATAGGCTGATTCAGACACATCCTCTCCAAAGCAATTAAGCAAAGAACCACAGGTAATACCCATTCATTTCCATTTGAAAACTGTTTTCTTCAGGCTTCACAAAGTGGTGGCCTGAGGAAAAGACCTTCCTGACATTCAGGGCAACAGAAGATTAGGTAATCAAAAGGCCCCAAGCAGGGTTTCTACACTGAGACTTTACTGGTAACACTGATATCTGAGTTTTCTGAGATGCTCGCCATTCCCTTTAGTTATCTAGTACATGGTCATTTCAAAGAGCTTCGTGGTTGTACATATCTTAAACACAAAACCATGAGCCTATTCTGGAGAGTGGCCAGAATTCAGGAAGAAAACAGGATCTTAGAAAGATAGTAAGTGTTGCCCATCAATAAGGCAAGCTGCAGTCCATTAATAAATTGGGAAGGATGAATGCTGGGAAGCTTTCTAGCTGACAGGACATATTCATTGATGCATTCTCTCTTCTAATGTCTACAACCACGGGCACAGTGGGATACACTGACATAGAAACACTCGCGTTGTCAAACGACTTACTAGAAACCGTTCATTCCAAAAAAAACCAAACCTTCTTTCATACCTATTCTCAGAACATGAGACAAAACCACAAACTCACACCCACATCACAAAGGCACCTCCTTCCCCCATGTAGGTCTGTGACTATCCGGAGAGTCCTCTGACTGGTGGGCCATACTATGTTCCAGGAAATGGCCTGTTCTTTCTCAAATCTGGTCTTTTTGGCCAACTCTGTGAAGTTTTTAGGATCCAGTGGTGAGCCAATGCCTGCTTTCTCAGGAAAGCCCCCTCTTCATAGCTTTTCTTGCATTTGGCCATCCTCACATCAGTAGGTCCCAAGAAAGACTGAGTCTGTCCTTGGTAAATCAAAATAAGTTTGACAACTGGGACTGGGACTGGGACTGGCTCTGGGTGCCAGGCTTCCTGGATTCCAAGTTCAGAGAGTTACATCACCATAAAGTTAGGTGAGGTCACTTTCTTTAGGAACTGAATGAGGTCACTGCCTTGACAACAACTTTGTCCTAACAGTTGCTTCCAAGGTTCCCATGAGAAGGAGGCTGCCCCTATTTTCTGTGACATTTTCACAAGTTAGAATGGTATGTCACCCATTGGCATGCAGGAGCAGCTCTCAACACATCCCTGCTTTGGTCCATCTTCTCTACATTAAGAAGAGAGTGGCTGATTCAGACACATCCCTTCATCATGAGCAGGTTGTTTGCCATGGAAGACTTTTGCTCTCTCAGGTACTTCATAGTTGACTACATCTTCTCCAGGGATCATTTCTTCAAGGACCTTTGAGGTTCTCAGCAGGTGGAAGATCCTCTATATTCCTGTATTTTAAGACCAACTCTGTCCCCGCTCTTCTGTAAAATTAGATTGAGAGAACAGTGTATGGTTAGGGTTAATAACAGGTTCAATTTGGGTGAGAAAAGAAACTACATGGTTGAGCAAACAGGGTCCTACAGTTAACAATAATATGAGAATTATTAATGGACCAGCCTGGGTGGATAAAAGTGTAGTTAACTAGGTGGACTATGTGAACCAAGACTCAAACCTCCCTTTGGGGGCCTCTGTCTTTCTTTGACACTCTTCAAGTAATTTTCTTAATTTACTCATAGATTCTTTTACAACTCCAGTATTGTCGGCATAAAAAACATCATTCTTTCCTCAATGCAAGCAAAAAGGCACCCTTCTCTCATGAACAGGAGGTCCAACACTCGCCTGCTCTGTAAACAACTTCAGAGAGAGAGAGGTTAAAATTCCTGTAAAGCTGTGATGTCGGTATTTAATGTCTTTAAGCTTTGGTCTATTTCTGCTTCTAATTGTGTCTTTGTTGTGTCTCATGGACTAGGGCAGTTGTTCCTGTGCCCACCCCTTCAGCAACTATTATTCCTAATAGGATGGCTAAAGTGAGGGATACAGGTTCCCGGTGGAACCGGGTTGTATGCCCCCCCTATTTGATCTTTAAACGAACCTGCGTCCTGATAGAGCACTCTGGAAAACATCTGCATCATTACATAATTAATCGCAACTATTGACCACTTTATGAAAACATAAATAATGTTAAAGTGTATAGAATTATACTGTTGTAGAGACGGACAAGGAAAGGCACCTAAGATAGCACCAAAGACAGGAAAGGAGTTTTATTTGTTTGCATCCGTATTGAGAGGGCATTGCTTCTGTTGTAATCAATTAATCCCCTGAACCCCAAGTTTTGGTAGTTTTAGTATTTGTACCCAACATGTAAGGGAAGGGGCTCAGAAGTTCACAGTCTGCAGAAATTCACACAAATCAGTTTTTGTTTCTGTTTTATTTCCTCTGTTCTGTGCACGTTAACTTTTCAATTACACCTTGGAATGGGAGAGCTTTTTGTCTCTTTTTTTTCCTCCTTGCCAGCTGTCACCATGGAGCCCAGTTGGTAACTTTTTTATCTTAGAAATGTAGCAATCTCTCTGAAGCCCCAGCTCAAGGCCAGAGTCCTTGTTCACATATTTTGTGAAAAACTGGTAAGGCGATGTCTAGCTTAGGGGTGGTGATTTTTCCAGCCAGTGGCCAAGTAGAAAAGGGCAACATGAAGAGTGGAAGTTTATCTCCATTGAACTTTTTCAGAGGGACTCTTTTGCTGAAAGCCCTAAAGTAAGCCTTGGTAAAGACTTCTGGAGAAGGTCATTTAAGACATTTCTGTGGACCTGGTACAGAGGGGGATGACAGGGAAGGCGATGCTGAGAGCCGCTCTGTGGATCTGAGAATGAGGAAGGAGAGATGCCAAAGAATAATGGGAAAGGGGTTTGGGATTTTCCTAGAACAAAAACTTGAGCAGTAGAACAGGTAGAGCAGAGGGGAAGACGGGAGTGAGTATTCCAAAAAGCCTGTGAGGGACTTTAAATTCTTAGAAACCTGTTTTCAGTGATGACAAATCAACTTTAAAGGTCATTTTCATTACATCTTGGATAGGGGTCTGAGGGCTCTTCTCAGCTGGTTTGAGCTTTGGCTAAGCTTGCTAGAGGACTTGGTGGGACCTAGTGCAGACACTGACAGGAAAAGAGAGGAGTGGGTGGAGGGGTACCTCGGTACCTGCTTCCTCAGCAAGGGGGCAATGTTCTGAGATCCAGCGGAGGTTTGGGTTTTTGATCTAGTAATTGGAGGGGAGAAATCAGGTTGCTGAGGTGGGAATGAAAGCAGAGAGTCTAGAGCAGAAGGCTGAGGGTGAGGAACTATTGGGGAAGCATAGTACAGGATGTGAGCGAAGGAGGAAAAAGGATTCCACATAGGGGAATTTCCCCCTTTTGAGCACTTGCCGAAGTTAAAAATGTCATGCAGAATTTGAGGATCTAGAGAATCCTCTGGGGGCCATAGTTTTTGGTTGTCTAATTGGTAATATGGCCAATGCTGTGTACTGAATTTGATGAGGAGTTTGGGTTCCACCAGGCAGCCCCTGTATGCTCACATCCCCATGACTTACACAAGAAGTCGGCTTTTCCCCCACAAAGCCATGGCTGTTTGTCGGTTTGATAGTCTGCCGGGCATACATAGTAATATAGGCTAGCCAACCTGCATCTGGCTCGCGTGTCCCTGCATCCATAATGTTTGTTTCAATTATCTATGGTAGGGAAGGGATTTAATGGAATTTTAGTGAGATCCTCTTCATCAGGCATGTCTCAATAGGAAAGACCTATACCGAGCTGAAAAATGTCTGGGTGGAGAGATAGTCACCAGGTCCCTAAGGGGGCCGTTAAGGTCTCTTTAATGGTTCTATTTATTTTTTCTACCTGTCCTGAGTTCTGGGGTATATAAGCATAATATAACTTCCAATTAATCCACAGGGTCCTGGTTAACACCTGACTTACCTGGGCCATGAAAACCAATCCATTATAAGTCCATCAGGCAGATGGTATCTTGGAAAAATATCTTTCAGGATCTTCTTGAAAACCATTTGCGCCGTTTTATTTTTTATTTTTTTTTTATTTATTTTTTTTTTTTTGTGTGTGTGTGTGTAAGGCTTCAATCCATCCTGAAAATGTATCTACAAAGACTAGGAGATATTTAAGTCCATACCTTGCTGGCTTAATTTTAGTAATGTCCACTTCCCAGAATTGTCCTGGTCAGGTTCCTCATAGGTGCTTTCCTCTAGGAAACTTGGAAGGGTAAGCATTACCCAATTGACGGACCCGACAGGCTTTTGTTACCCGTTCAGTTATTTCCTTTCACTGTGAGTTGGTTAGTGGAAAACTCTGTTCTTAATCTTATAGTAATGCCTGCAGTTTCTTTGAACCAAGGTGAGTGAGTAGATGTACATTTTTAACGTAGTGTAGGGCTTGCTCTAATTGCAGGCTGAGCTCAGTGAAGTTGAGGCGTTCAGTGTCAGTGTCCTTAGATGTTATCAAAAACTTCCTGGTCCTCAGGGTTTCATTGGAATTGGACATCTTCCTTTAACAGCGGGTATAATGGAGCAGCTAAGGACGCAAACCCAGATATCCATAACCTGCAAAAGCCAGCAGTCCCAAGAAATTCTCTGAGTTGTCTGCTGTAAGATGGGGGTGGTATCTACATAATGGTTTCTTTTCTGGGCTCAGTGAGCCATCGTTTACTGCCCCTAAGGGAATAGCCCAGGAAGATTACTTCATGCTAGCAAATTTGGGCCTTTTTGGTCGAAACTCTATACCCGAGTTGAGCAAGCTCATATAATAGTGCTTGGGTCCCAGACTCACAGTTTTCCTTGGTGTTGGCTGCCAGTAGCAGGACATCCACGTATTGAAGCTGGGTAAATGCAGGGTGCGTAGTTCTGAAGTTGTTGAGATCTCTGTGGAGGGCTTCATCAAAGAAAGTGGGGGAGTTTTTGAACCCCTGTGGGAGTCTAGTCCAAGTTAGTTGACCAGACGTTTTGGTTTCTGGGTCTACCCACCCGAAAGCAAACAGCAACTGACTATCTTTATGCAGAGGCAAGCAAAAGAAAGCATCTTTTAAGTTCAGAACAGTATATAATTTCCCCTCAGGGTTCAGAGTGCTAAGCAGATTGTACCGATTAGGTACCGTGGGGTGAATGTCCTGCCCTCTTTTGTTGATCTCTCTTAGCTCTTTAATGGGGCGATAGTTCCCGCTCCCTGGCTTTTTTTTTCTAGTAGGAGGGGAGTGTTCCAGGCCGATTGACAGGGCCTTAGGACCCCTAGTGCCAGATATTTCTGAATATGGGGCCTTATCCCACCTTTAGTTTTTTTGCTTAGAGGATATTATTTGACATTGACTGGGGAGACTGAGGTTTTTAACTCCACTGTTATTGGAGATTGTTTCACGGCCAGGCCTAACCCAGCAGTTTTTGCCCAGGCATCTGGGTAATCTGTTATCCATTTTTGGGGTAGCTTGCCTGTTTGATGAGACTTGGGGCATGTGAATGGTGGATGTTCATCTTCTACTAATATAGTTAAAGCCGTGACTATAGGAGTTTTTGCTGAAGTATTTAGAAATTTCATTTGGGGGCCTTCATGGTTAAAAGTTATTTTGGCCCGGAGCTTGATGAGCAGATCTCTGCCCATCAATGGGTCCAGGCATTCTGGGATTCCTAGGAAGGAGTGATGGATTTTTCCTTTCCCCAGTTCCATGGTCCTCTTAGTTGTCTAAGCCTGATATTTACTGTCATCATCCCTTTGAACTAGAGACCTTTTATTTGATAGAGGGCCCAATGGGGCCTTAAGGGCTGAGTATACTGCTCCTGTATTCACTTCAAAGTTTACTGGAGTCCCCTCCACTTCAAAAGTTACCCTGAGCTAGGGGATGGGATCTGAGCCCTGACTTACTTAGTCATCCTGCAGAGTCAGAATGGCCAGCTGGCGTGGCTGTCTCTTTATAGGGAACTCTATGGCCCAGTATCCTTTTTCTTTAGAGTAGGCACCCTGATCTGAGGCCAGGGGTGGCCTCTGGCATGGGCCCTTCCTGTCACCCTATGTCTTAATTTCTGGCCTCTTTCTTGTTGTGATCAGGACCTTAGTCAATGCCTTAGTCTGTCTTTTGGTTCTCTCATCCTCCCTTTGCTCCCTTTCTTTCTCCCTGTTTCTCTCTTATAGTATACTTTCTTGGCTTCTTTGACAAAATCTCTCTTTTAATTTTTTTTTTTAATATCCATGGCAGCTTGCTCAATTAAGGCCATCGTGACAGATGCCTTTTAATCTGCTGCCTGAGGATCGAAAGGAGTATATCTCTTATATGCCTCCATGATTCTCTCTAGAAACATAAATGGAGATTCATCAGGCCTTTGAATAATTTCTCTTACCAAGGCCAAATTAGTTGGTCACCAAGCGGCCACTTGGAGACCCGCTGTTAGAGCCTGGCAATAATTGAACAGATGCTCCCTATCTTCAAAGGTGTTGGGGTCCCAGTTGGGTGGGTTTAAGGAGAAGCCAGCTTTGATTATGTTGGGAAGTTGTGTTGGTCGCCCATCAGGTCTGAGTATATTTTTTTCTACATTCCAGGAGATTTTTCTCTCATTGCTCTGTCATGAAGAGAGTCGCTAGGTGGTGTTGGCAGTCACCTCAAGTAGGCAGGTGTGAAAACGTCGGTGAGTTCTCTGAGTTCTTTTAGCCGGGCCAGCTTCCTCCAGGGAAGGAGGGGCTGTGTGTGCCGCGGGACAGTCATCTGGATGACGCTGGGCCAGCCTAGCTTCCTCGAATGGTGGAGAGGCTGAGTCAGCAGAAGGGGAATCACTTAGAGGGTGTTAGGGGTTGGGAGACGAGGGCAGATGGTAAGGAGGGGGTGGTGAGTGCAGTAGAGTCTTGAGACTCAGGGAGAACAGAGGGTGGAGGAGGAGGAGCAGAGAGGTTGAGATAGAATCGTGGGGGAAGGTATAGGAGCAGGTGCAGGGACAAGGAAAGGCTTGACCCATGGAGCAGGAGATTTGTAGAGGTACTGACAAGTTAAGATATATGGCTGTTGATCTGGATGTCTATGTGGCACCTGCTGAAAGACAATATCTCGGACTTTTCAAATAAGTGCGAAGTTGAAAGATCCTTCTAGGAGCCATCCAACTGCAATGGTGGGTCATTCTGAGACACAGAATCTGCCAGGTCTGGCGTTTTACTGAAAAAGAAAGATTCTGAGCCCTTAAGCAGATTTTGGTCCGGTGATTAAGGGTCAGGGACAGAGGCATTGAAATGATCTGTCCCATAATGAAATATACACAGACACTGAAAGCAACGACACACAACACAGACAAGACAAGACAATAAAGACAGGCAATGGACGTCCAATACTGAGACCAGGACTGACTAGTCGGCAAAACCTGAAGGGCTGGCAATACCGAATCAGAAACAAAATATCACTGAGTCGAGGAGACTATTGTTCCACGATTTTCCGAGTCTATCCCCCAGGGACATGGCCTGTGGCTCTGTGACATGTGTGTCAGCCACCATGGGAGAGAGCTCACGCTCTTTACCAATAGCCGTTTTGCCATACCCTAACCTGAAGCCTGAAACGAGAAAGATGGGCCTTATTTACCCCCAGAGGAGCCCGTTGGGGGTATTTTGTCTGCAGCTTCCGGATCTTGCTAGGGCCACCAGATGTAAAGGTTGGCGAGCATCTGGGGCAGAGACCACTAAGAGACTGTCTCATGCAACAGCAAAGGGTTTATTGGGAGTCCGGCATGAAGGGCTCAGAGATCACTTGAACAGAGCAGAGAGCCCTGAGAACAGCTTAAGAAATGGTTATATATTTTTCTTGGAGAGGGCAGGGAGAGAAATTTATTGATGGGTAATGGCGAGTGTCAGTTTGCGAGCAACTGGTTGACGGAGTACATTCTGCAGTTTGGCAGTTTGGGACAGCACATTCTGGGAACAAGAATAGTAAACAGTTCTCAAGATTTCAATGGTGTTTTGTTAAGCATACAGAAAAACAGGAAATGACAAGTATCTATTTTATTAACCTTTCAATATAAATATGAAAACAGAAATCTAGTTAAGATTTGAAGTCCAGAAGTTCATTTGGCCCTTGATTGGTATACTTAGCATTGAATTACGTTCTGTAGAGATGTCCCAGAAATATGGATATACAATGTCATAGGACCTTGTACCTTCTCGGAGGTCAGTTCCAAAACACAGTCTCTAAGGGGAATCACACCAAAGTGCAAGCCAAGTTGGACCCAGTTATCTCTTCCAACTTCCACACAAATGACCGCAGTTAAAACCAAAACACTCTCACATGACACTCATCTTCTTCCATATAGACACTCATCATAACTTCTGGTAGGAGGATTCCATGAGAGGCGCAGCACAAGACAGTGTCCCAAGTAAGCTCCCTTTCCCCTCATTTACCAAAAGTCAGGGTGGCCTGGACACCCTTCCTGTGAACCAGGAGTGATCAAATATGCCTGCCGTTAACACAGCTCTGTTCTCCAATTTGAGGCCTACTGACTGTCGGTTTAGATTCTTTATTTGAATTGGATTCATAAGAAAACCCAAGAACCTATGGGCTAGCATCTGCAGGGCTTTGAATAACTCATTTGACCCATTTGTTCCCTATTCTCACTTGAGGGAGGTTAAGAACCTTATGGAGGAATGCGAGAGACTTCATCCACAATGACTGATTTTTGGCCATTTTGATTTGGATCCACACATGGGATCTTTCTTACGATCCATCAGGTGCTGAGAATCTAAGCTCTAGGCTCACACAGGGCCAAAGGGCTGATTCAGACACATCCCTTTCCAAAGGAATTAAGCAAACAGCCACAGGTGATGCCCATTCATTTCCGTTTGAAAACTCTTTTCTTCAGGAATCTCAAAGGCGTGGCCTGAGGCAAAGACCTTCCTGACATTCAGGGCAACAGAACAATAGGTAATAAAAAGGCCAATTGCAGGGTTTCTCCACTGAGACTATCCTGGTCACACTGGTATCTGAGTTTTCTGAGATTCTTGCCAATTCCTTCAGCTATCCAGTACATGTCCATGTCACAGTGCTTGGAGGTGCTACATATCGTGGACACAAAAGCATGAGTCTATTCTGGAGAGTGGCCAGAATTCAGGAAGAAAACAGGAACTTAGGAAGATAGCCGGTGTTGCCCATTGATAAGGCAAGCCCTAGAGTATTCATTAATTGGGCAGGATGAATGCTGGGAAGCTTTCTAATAGACAGGAAACATCCATTGATGCATTCTCTTTTCTAATGTCTACAACCACGGACACAGTGGGATACACAGACATAGAAACACTCGCCTTGTCCAACAACTTACTAGAAACAGTTCACTCCAAACCAAACAAACCGACTTTCCTACCTATTCTCTGAACATGAGACAAAACCACAAACACACATCCACACCCACAAAGTCACCTCCTTCCCCCAAGTAGGTCTCTCACTCTCCAGAGTGTCCTCTGACTGCTGGGTCATACTGTGTTCCCCCGATATGGCCTGTCCTGTTTCAGATCTGGTCTCCTTGTCCAACTCTGTGAAGTGGTCAGGAGCCAGCTGTGAGCCACTACCTGCTTTTTCAAAAAAGGCCCCTCTTCAGAGTTTTCCTGGCATTTGGCCATCCTCACATCAGTAGGTACCAAGAAAGAATGACTCTGTCCTTGCTAAATCGAAGCAAGTGAGACCACTAGGACTGGGACTAGGATTGGCTCTGTGTGCCTGGCTTCCTGGATCCCAAGTTCAGAGAGTTCCATTACCAAGGAAGTGAGGTGAGGTCGCATCCTTCAGGAACTGAATGAGGTCACTGCCTTGGCGACCACTTTGTCCAAACAGTTGCTTCCAAGAGTACCATGAAAAGGAGGCTGACCCTAAATTCTGTGGCACTTTCGCAAATTAGGATGGTATATCAACCATAGGCACCAAGGAACAGCTCTCCACTCAGGCCTGGTTTGGTCCATCTTCTCTATATTAGGAAGAGAGCCTTTAGTCCCGGGAGCATTGCAGTGAACCTCTGCACTAAAACGATTAGCAAGCACCTGATGGAGGAGGCCTCCATAGGTAAGTGGCGCCTTTATAACATCTGATATCCGGTTAAGGGAGATCTCTTCTGATGACAGAGATGTGGCCTGGGGAGGCTCACATATACTCCTGTCCAGGACAGTAACAAGAATAGTTCTGTCCTCTGTTCTGTTCTGTAGGAAATTCCTCTGGAAGTGTAGAGGGGTGCCAACGGGCACGCACGCGCTCCTACCCTGGAGCTTTAGCAAGATGTTGCACTGTACCACTGTTTTTCTGTTTAGGCGCCAGGTTTCTGTTTTTCTTTGTGTGTGTGTGTGTGTGTGTTTTGTTCTGCGTTCTATTTTTTTTGTTTGTTTGTTTGCTTTTGTTCATTTTGTTGTGTGATTTTGGTTGTAAAAACTTAAGGATATTGGACGTGAAAATGGGTAATAAAGAGAGTAAGCCTGACACCCGTTTGAACTGTGTTTTAAGGAACTGCAATGAACTTTACCCCCCTTTGTTTAGCAGGATGATAGAAGCCCCTAGCTGGCTGCCTGGAGAACAACCATTGCAGAGGGCAATGCCTGCTGGGGACCTAAGAACTGAGTATCTCCCAGGTTAACAAGTGAAACTCCTTTAAAACCCCTTGTCCCTCCAGATCAAGAGAGTCACAACATTTGGCAGAGTCCCCTGTGTTTCTCCTTTGTTAGCAAAGCAATTAGCCTCCCCTTTTCTTTTTCTCAGAACCCATTCCTCATTATTTAATTCGTATAAATTGGCTTCTAGGTCAGGAACCGAACTTTAAGTTACAAATTTGGTACCCCCCCTCCGCCCCAGAACTTTGTGAGAGCTGTCTACTGAAATGTTAGGAGATGGGGCTTGCTTGGGGTGGAACTGAACCAGAGGAGCTAATCCTGTAAGTAAAAGGAGGGACTGAGGGACCCCCAGCAGCTGCCAAAGCCCTGTTGATTCAGGGAATACCCTCCTTCCTTCCGTGCACTGTAAGGATTATGCCACCTCTGTCTTGTTAAAAAAGAGAAAAAGAAAAAGGGGACACTAAATTCAGTAAAGTCACCATATAGACACTTTATTTTATATTTCAGGTTGCCCCTCTGTTAAAACATCTGGTCCCCCCCGTGGTGCCACTGGTGTAGTAGATTTTTTCTCTTATCTGCTCTGGTTTAAAGGATTCTGTCTGACAACCATAGTCTCTACCTCCTTTCTGTCTGTCTTGTGTCTTTGTTTCTGGTCCTTTAAGACATGTGCAATAATGTGTTGATATTATAAATTTTTTCTTGGGAATGATCTTAGCTGAATGTGTGTCTAAATGATGATGTTTTATCATAAAAAAACTGGTATCTGAATGGGTTTTTGAAGCATTGCACAATCTTGCAGTTAAAAGTCGGGTTTAGGTCATTGTTTAGTTTAAGATTTCAGGTAATTCATGCCAGAGAACTTTAATACTTAGGATGGAAAACTGAAGAACTCTACTTCCAAGTTGGCAAGTAACTTCCCAATCATTCACTTTTTTTTTTTTTAACCAATTTTGAATTCGGTAGCCAGAGAAAATGTCACTGTGTGTACCAGTGCATTAATTTGGACAAGGATAGTAAACCATAGTATGGTATCTGTTGACAAAATAAGATGTAAAGACATAAAATTTTGTGAATTGTATCTTGAACTTGTATCATAATTTTCAACACCCCAACCGGAAAATTATGGTTAATATGCCTTAGGCCTGAGGTGTCTGCTCAGAATAGCAGTTTTTTTCCTGCTCCTTCCAGACCTCAGCCATGACTCATGTTGAAATGCAAATGAAAAAAGCCTGCAAGCTTAGTAGGAGACTGATTTGATGCCTAACGGAAAAAAAAAAAAGTAAATTGTATGGTATTTACTAATTACTGGCCAGTCATTTTTTCTAGGACTCTTATTGTTTTCCTTAGATACTTTATTATTTTTGAGCTCATGATTCTGAGCATACAGACCTAGGTTAATGTTTTTCTGATCAGTTCTATCTTTGACCAACTGTGGACTTTTTGAAACATTGCAATAGATATTTAACCTGTGAAAAACTACAAGGCCTTTACTATTATTATGTGTGCACAATTTTGTTATGTGTTGTCTGTCTATATAGACATATATCCGTATATCATATATATGATACACAAATTAACATATATAAGGAGCGCTCATAAAAAAAAGCGCTCATAAAAACAAATTTTAAAAAGTGGATCCAAAGATCTTTAGTTCACGTGGTTTAAATGTTTCAATTTAAATCGGATAAACACATAAAAATAAATGTTTTTAAATTTAAGCTTACAAATTTTTCTAGGTGTTCAAAAATCTAATAAAATATTAATATCTACAAAACGTCTAATGTGCCTTGGTTCTAGAACATTTTCTTCAACATAAAAATGGTTTACACTGTTCAATACATTTCTCTAATATTTTGCTAAATAAGTAAAGTAAATTTGATATGGGATTACTCATTCCTGAGTACTTTTGTTAGAAATCTGATTCATTTACTAAGGTCTGTATAAGTTTTTACTAAACTCTATATAAGGTTTTAAAAATCAGTCATGTGTTAATGAGACAAAAATTTTTTGAAACATAAGTTTACCCATAACATTGTGTTTATTAAGTTTTATTTTTTCTAGAGCAAGGAACCATAAAAATTAAAAAACTTATTAAATCAGAACTGTTATTTTAGAGCATTGTACTGCCATTTCTTTAAAAGCTAAACTTGGTTAATGTAGAAACATCAATGTAATTGTGATGCTATTAATGTTTTCATATCTTACAGGTATGCAAGTCTGTAAGGTAGAAACTTTAAAAGAGCATTATATCAAGCTGGTGTTCTGAAGTTGTATGGTAAAAAAATATATTGGAGATTTATTTACCTGTTATCAATAAGATATGTAAAGTTTTATGTTACTTTTTACATTGTGGAACAATTTAAATGTATTTTTAAGTTAATGAGAGCCTAATCTATGTAAAAGTTGAAAACTTTCAGGCTTTCTTTAATTCATGTTTTAAATGTGATATCATATGGTGTTAGCTAATGTTCATGAGACCACAAACAATTTATGTAAACTTTGTCAATGTTGCTTTTAATTTTTACTTTTTAATAAAAACAACCCCATACCATTATTGTCATCTGGTAATAACAAAAGGGTAATCAAAGCAATATAAACAAATACTTTAGGATTATACTCCTAAACAAAAACACCTAAAAAAACAAAACTGCCTTCTCAATAATTCATGACTTCATTGATCATTTCTAGTTAGAGACACTTGGTAGCAGAGTAATATTATCTCCTTTTGGTACACAGTGACCCAGTTCTGTTCTTTACTTTGTTTTAAATCAATTTCTTCTGCATCATCTGATGAGAGGTTCATATACTTCTTAAAACCAATGATTGAGCCCTCAACCTGCACATTCACTTGCTCATAGAGCCAAACCTGAAATTGGGAACTATTTTGCAAGTGTCTGAAGATGAAGTTGATGGGTTACACCTTCACTGTCTGTACATTTTGACCTTGGCCACAGTACACTAAAATGGAAGTTCACAAACACCACAATGACCTAGAGGCTCCTCACATAGAAACTTACAGATCTGGTATACTGTTTTCTAGAAACCCTTCCAAATTATAAAGTAATTCTAATAATCCATGTTTATCATAATTTTTCCTACCAAAAACCAATCCTGAGTATGAACAATTAGTTTCTTAAGGAGTAGATCTTCCCAGACCCCCAAATAAAAAAAAATAAAGATCAGCTTTAGAACTAAAATGCTTAAGATTTATAAAGAGCCCTGCCTTACCTGAGATAAGGCTGTGTGTCCCATTTTACTATATGTGAGAATGACTATGAAACAAGTACGTCAGATAATATTTCTTTAAAGTTATGTTAAAAACAAAAAAATGTCAAGATTCCTAGGATCTCAAACAGGGGATATAATGTAATACTCAGCCAAAAATTTAGGGTAGCTATTACACGAACTAAGTATTTTTACTTTTGTTAATTTTAGTTGAAATTTTCTTATAAGTTATCTAAAGATTCCCTGTTAGTGTTTTACAAATGTGTTGCTTTAAGAACACTACATGGGTTTATTCAAGATAATAAGTCATCACCTACAATACAGACAGAATAATACAGATCCCAATTAATAAAAAGATAATTATAAAGTTATAGACATTAAAGTCCAGTACTCTTAATATAAGGCTGTTAAAATTAATTTGCTGGATGTTTAAGATTAGGATTTAAAATTAAAGTTAAATGAAAAGGGCCAAGAAAACCAATATTTGACTCTTACCCTCTGAGTCAATCTGAATCCAGGGAACAGGGGACTTCTCTAAAGAGCTTTGCAACTCTGAGCCACATAACCTCCTGATCAGGGAGATTAATGAGACCACTGGAGAAGAGAAAGCCAATCAGTGCATTTGTTATGAAGAGGAGAGTCATCAGAGAAAGGAGATATCCCTGATGCTTCTGAGGGAAGCCAAATGGTCAAGCAAGACCTGGACCCACCTAGCGCAAATGGCACTAGCAGAATTGAAAATGTGCTCTCATTTTTCCAGAATTGACTCCCATAATGCTCAGCTGACTGTTAACAATAGATAGAAACAAAAGTCCGTTTGACTGCTTCATCTTAAACACTTTGGAAAGACAGTTAAGACCAAAATACAGCCATTCCTGGGCATTTTAAATAATAATAATAATAATAATAATAATAATAATAATAATAATAATAATAATAATATTTTAAGGTATGCACTTTATTTTAGCCTCCAAAAATAAGTAAGACTGGAGGCTACAAAGAAGGCTTCTCAGACAGGAATGCCTGATACTTATAAAAAGAGACTATCAAGAAGAGCTGCCACAGGCAGAAATTTTTAATTTAAGGCCTGCAGATATTCCTAACCAACACAGGTAGGCTTGGTGTTTGCTAGTACGATTATCCAGCCCTGAGTAACAGAATTAAAGGTTTCTCTATTAGACGCAGAGGTCATACTAGAAAAAGGATTTTACAAGATCAGATGACATTACATTGTTAAACTGTATCTTATGGGGAAGGACAACTGTAACACTAAAAGTTAAATATTAATTTGATAGTCCTGATAACTGGGGATATTAAAGACTGGTGAGGGAACTTCTATACAGTAACATGTTCTGGCTGCTGCAACATTTATTCAGTACTCATGGTTTTTGTTTCTCTCATAGAAGAACCCATCCCCAGATGACTTTACAACCTGTTCTTCCCCAACCAGACTTCAATCCGAAATGACTTCTAAAAGGCAACTCATGTCCCCCAACTGACTTATAAAAGGCAACTCATGTCCCTCACGCCATGCCCACTCACTTCACCCTGTCTCAGGTTAGAAGAAGAAATAATGATTGAAGCCACTCTTCTTACAACAATGGAGAGAAAGATAAGTAGACTATAAATATAAGTAATTAATTAAGTCGGGTAAAATCGGGGAGATCGGTTTTGGGTAAGTTCTAAAAATTTGGAGAATCTTACCTGAGGGATTAAAATTTCCTCAGTGCTCTTCCCCTAATCTATTAAAGATTTGAAAGGGACACAGAGAAAAGTGGGAAATGATAGACCCAACCTGATCTTTTATTAAAATTGAGAGCCATCTTGCCACAAAGCCATGAAAAGGTAATTTTGGCTTTACCATAAATTACTGCAAATTCTGAACCTGCTTGAAATGCCTGCCCGTGCCTTGAACTCACGCATGCCCGGCTCTCTGATCAGATAGCAGCCCTCTCTGAAACTTTAGTGACACATCATAAATATTTGCCTTCTCTGGCCAGACAACATCCCTCTCTGAGGCTCTAATGGTCCTCTGAATTCTGATGTAGGGACAGCAAAAAAAACCTAAACTACCATTAGTGTGATGCTTGTCAGAGTTCTGTTATCTGTAACACCACTTTTGTGTAACTTTCTGGGCTATAAAGCTGGGCTGTAGGAAAGCTGGGGTTGCTGTCTTGTTCCGGCTGTTTTGGGAGGGGAGGCAGCATGAAAGGTAGAAATAATAAGATTAATTTAATATGATTTTAATTAGAGTCAGTGGTTTTTTTTTGTGTCGTGGTCTAACAATTAACACTCCAAAAACATGGAGCTCTGACAGCCTAAAGACTTCTTGAGGAACTTCCTCTGAGGTTGGGCACTTGAAATATATGTTGTTGTAAGGAGCTTTAGCTTCCTTTCTAGTGAGACCATCAAAGATGGGTTTGAATCTATGTGACCTGGAGGACATGGTTTCTTGTATTCTAATGAACATAAGGCAGCAGTGCTGAATTTTCTCTTTGTAGGTAAACTGTGGCCACTGGGTGCTAAGTGTCTCCCCGTGTGGACTGTGAAGCCATTTTTTCATCCTCCACTTTTCGTGGTGTTTCGTGCTGCTGCACTGGGAGTTTGGTATTTGCTTCATGAAATACAAAGAGTTCAACTGGGACCCAGTTTTGGAGGGAGTTCTGTCACTTGTGGTGGGTCAGGGTCTGCAGGAGAATGCAACAACCAGGTTATATCTCACAGAGCTTGCCCCCTTGTACATAGAAATCTGACTCTGAACTTTGCCCTGGAACCTCTCCATGCAACAAGATGTCTTTACATAGAAGGTTCTGCTGGATGCACAATGTCAGTCACAAGCCATTTGGAAGGCAATGGCAAATCCTCATGGCCACACCACAGATGTATTATCACACACCTGCCCACCACTGCAATAGGCCCACTACTCAGCAGGCTCCAACTTACTGGCATCTTTGTTCTACACCATTTTCATGAAACCCGGTCAATCATGGCATTCTCTTGTACACTAATGATCAGCAACAAGACATCCAAAGGTTCTCTAGTGCCACCTGATTATTGGAATTTCAAAAATTTCATTTTATTTATCTAGCCACTTTTCATGGATGAAGTTGGAGACACTGTGGGTTTCAGTTCATTCAGGAACCACTAAATGGTGAGGAAGCTCATTTCAATGAAAGCTCTGGAGAACACTCACAGGCAAGTCTTCCCATAGAGTCTTCAAAAGGTCACATGAAGCCAGGCCCATTGAGGTCTTCAATGTGACGTCCAAGGGTGTTCTGATTCTCAACTATGGCTGCCAAATCTTTCAGAATAAAATCATGTGATATCCTAGCTGAGATTCCAAGGCTCTGTGGAAAGCCACCCTGTCCTTGATCTCAGTTTCCAAGGGCGAATCCCATGCGTGGCCTCCTAAAATCTGAACACAGTTCATGGCAATATTTCTCTGAGATCAGTTCCAGAACTCAGACTTTAAGGGAAATCACACCAGAGTTCAACCCCAGGTAGACCCAGTCATCACTTCCAACCGCCACACAAATGACCACAATTAAAACCAAAGCACTCCCACAAGGCCCTCATCTTCTTCCACATAGACACTCATCATAACCTGTGGTTCGAGGTTTCCATGAGGGGATCAGTCCAAGACAGTGTACAAAATAACCTCCCTTGCCCCTCATTTGCCTAAAGTCAGGGTTGCCTGGACACCCTTCCTGAGAACCAGGAGTGATCAAATAGGCCTGCCATAAATACTGCTCTGCTTCCCGAATTTGAGGCCTACTGACTCTCGGGTATATATTCTTTATGTGAATTGGAATCATGAGAAAACCCAAGCACCTATGGGCTATCTTCTGCAGGGTTTGAAGAACTCATTTGACACAAAGGATCCCTATTTTCAATTGATGGAGGTCAGGAACCTTACAGAGGAAGGCGGGAGACTTCGTCCACAATGACTGCTTTTTTGGCCATTTTGGTTTTGGAAGCACACATGTAATCTTTCTTTAGATCCATCAGGTTCTGAGAATCTATGCAATAGCCTCACACATTGCCACGAGTCTGATGCAGACACATCCCTTTCCAAAGCAATTAAGCAAAGAGCTACAGGTGATGCCCATTAATTTCCATTGAAAACCATTTTTTCAGGCTTCACAAAGGGGTGGACTGAGACAAAGAAGTTTCTGACATTCAGGGCAACAGAACAATAGGTAAGCAAATGGCCCAAAGCAGGGTTTCTCGAATGATATCTGAGTTTTCTGAGATGATCCCATTCCCTTCAGCTATCCAGTACGTGGCCATGTCACAGAGCCTGGAGGTGGTACATATTGTGGACACCAAACCATGAGCCTATTCTGGAGAGTGGCCCGAATTCAAGAAGAAAACAGGAACTTAGGAAGATAGTAGTTGTTGCCCATCTATAAGGCAAGCCACAGTCCATATATAAATTGGGCAGGATGAATGCTGTGAAGCTTTCTACAAGACAGGAAACATCCATTGATGCATTCTCTTTTCTAATATCTACAACCACAGACACCGTGGGATAAACAGACATAAAAACACTCGCCTTATCAAAAGACTTACTACAAACGATCCAATCCAAACCAGACAAAGCGACTTTCCTACCTATTCCCAGATCATGAGACAAAACCACAAACTCACACGCACACCCACAAAGTCACCGCCTTCCCCCAAGTAGGTCTGTAACTATCCGGAGTGTCCTCTGACTGATGGGCCATACTATGTTCCCCCAAAATGGGCTATCCTATCTCAGATCTGGTCTCCTTGCCAACAATGTGAAGTTGTCAGGTGCCAGTGGTGAGCCACTACCTGCTTTCTCAGGAAAGGCCCCTCTTCAGAGCTCTCTTGGCATTTGGCCATCTTCACATCAGTAGTTACCAAGAAAGACTGACTTTGTCCTTGGTAAATCCAATCATGTGAGACCACTGGGACTGGGACTGGGACTGCCTCTGGGTGCCTGGGTTTTTGGATCCCAAGTTCAGAGAGTTCCATCACCAAGAAAGTGATGTAGGTCACTTCCTTCTGGAACTGAATGAGGTCACTGCCTAGGCAATCACTTTTTCCTAACATTTGCTTCCAAGTGTCCCAATAGATGGAGGCTGCCCCTACTTCCTGTGACACTTTCACAAGTTAGAATGGTATATCAAACATAGCACCCGGAAGCAGCTCTCCACACAGGCCTGGTTTGGTCCATCTTCTCTACATTAAGAAGAGAGAGATTGCTTCAGACACACCCATTCATCTTGACCAGGTTGTTTGTCGTGGAAGATGACTTTTGCTCTCTCAGGTCCTTCATAGCTTCCTCTATCTTCCCCAGGGTTCATTTCTGCATGGACCTTTGAGGTTCTCAGCAGGTGGAAGATCTCTTATGTTCCTGTATTGTAAGACCAACTCTGTCCCTGCTCTTCTGTAAAGTTAGATGGAGGGCAAAGAGTATGGTTAGGGTTAATAACATGTTTGATTTGGGTTAGGAATCATTCTGCTGGATGAATAATGGTATTGGGAACCTGCGATATTTGTAAGTATATATAGAGGTGAAATATATGTATGAAAACAGAAATCTAGGTAAGATTTGAAGCCCAGAAGGGCATTGGATCCTTGATTGGGATACTTAGCTTTGAATTATGTTCTGCACATGTGTCTCAGATAAATCTATACACAATGGTATAGGACCTTGTACTTGGATGATTGAATGTCGAAGAGAACATCCAGTCTAAAAAGGATAGTTGGTAGGATTAGGAAGATAGTTGGTAGAATTAGAAAAATGAGTGAGTATAGGATTTGAAAAAAAAGTTCTTTAGCAATAGGGTTTCAGGTAGAGAGAAAATGTAAATGTCAGCACATGTGAAGAGTTGGTCACAATGATGAATTGGGGAAAATATGTAGGAAAGCAGATATCAATAGAGACATAGGAAATCACGCAAATGATAAAGTGATTGATTGGATTAGACATTTTCAGCAGGCTTGAAGTTGAATATATAATCTTAGGAAGAAACACATATGTAGTCACCAATAGGATTGACATTTGAGAGCATTAGCCAACCTGGACACGGGTGATTTTTATAATCCATACTCATATTCCATTTAGGCTTTGGTACAATCGTAAGTGTGACTTTGCATTTTGTTGCCAGAATATTACTGTGATAAAATGTATATGTAGATCAGGTGACATGAATATTTCTTGCACCATTTCTGGGAGCAATATTTTTAAGAGGTATAAATTAGTATTGGGGCCACAAATAGGTGTACCATGTGTGTATGAATATAGAGAGAATGATTGAATAGACAATACTGTGAATAAATAATATAACTTTTCCAACTTTACAAATTGGAATAAATTAATATCTCAAAATACATAGCAAATCTTATTTTGATATACATACATTCATTCCAACCAGTTATACATCTAATGGTAATATTAGGGTTGTAGTTTATCATAAATTCTGTGTGAGTTTTGCTTCAAAATTGATTATGGAAATCGAAAATAATGTGTTTGGAAAGAAGTCTCATGAAATGAGCAGTCAAAAACAAGTAGGAATATATGTGTTCTGAAGCAGGAAGTGATTGAATGTGTTACAAATGTCTTTAAATTTGTGAACTTGTGGATGAAATGTACATTTTATGATGTACAAAAACTGAAGAAATAGAAATGTACCAGTGTTGAATAAAATTGAACGTCAAAATACACATCATGTCCCATAGGAATCTACTAGCATTGATGTTAAAGTGGGTCAGTTACTGTAGAAATATAAGGATTTGTTTGGACCATTCACTGAAGTAAGTTTTCAGTACTAGAAAACAAATATGTATTTCAGGTGGATGAATGTTTCTGAAAATAATCTTATGAAAAGTTGATTATAAAACCACATACATGAACATTAGTGAATTTAGGGAGTGTATAATAAGACACATGTATTTCATATTTTGAAAAATCTAGAGTGTATATATATATATATATATATATATATATATATATATACACAAATACATTGGAAAGTAGAAAATATATGCCAATCAAAATTCATCATGAAATATATATCATCCACAGATCCAAAAATATTAATTTTACTGAACATGGATTTATGTATAATGTTGCTCAACTAAAAAGCTCACTCATAGTTTGAATTTTCAGTTCCAAAAGCATTTAGGAGGAGTGATTTCTTCTCATACTTTGTATCTGCCAAGTTAGGCACCTCACAAAAATGTACGTGTATTCCAGGTAGGATTTTGTATGTGCATATAAAAATACATGTGCTGAATTGGCTACAGAAAATGGGAGACAGGAATTCACATGTGTGTTAACTTTAAAAATACATGGAGAACAATTTCAAGAAAAAAATTGACAAGATTTATAACTCCTACCCTATATCATGCAAAAGGCAAGACCAACTATTCACCATGCCTCCTCTGAACTGCTTGTATTTCTATTCTGTTTGGGTTATTTTTCTCCATCATATTAGGATTAGTAGTCAGAGTCTAGTAGGGTATGGGTTAGTGTCAGAGTTTCAGTATTTCGAATGAAAAATTGCAAAATTTATCCAATGTGTATGTAAATATGTGCTACACAAAAATCTTCCCACTCTTATCCAGAACAATGTCTTGACAATACCTTCGCCCCAAGTAATAAACAATTAGAGGAAAAGAGTTAGAAATTCCGTGAATACATATCTGGAATGGAAAACAATCAGGAGTTCACAATCTTGGAAGTGGTAGAGGAGTTTTCAAAAGTAAGGGACAGGGTAAACACTCCACAAAAATGGAATTCTGCTGGCCTAGAGACTTCTTGGGAAACTCTCTGTGAGGTTGGGCACTTGAAATATATGTTGTTGTCAGGAGCTTTAGCTTCCTTTCTAGTGAGACCATAAAAGCTGGGTCTGCATCTATGTGACCTGGTGGACATTGTTTCTTTTTTTCCCAATGAACATGAGGCAGCATTGCTGAATTCTCCCTTTGTAGGTAAACTGTGGCCCCTGGGGGCTAAATGTCTCCCCATGTGGACTGTGAAGCCATATGGTCATCCTCTATTTTCGTGGTGTTTTTTGCTGCTGCACTGGAAGTTTGGTACTTGCTTCACGAAATACAAGGAGTTTAAATGGAACACAGTACGGGAGGGAGTTCTGTCACGTGTGGTGAGTCAGGGTCTGCAGGAGAATACAAGAACCAGGCTTCTATCCCACATAGCTTGCCCCCTTGACTATAGCAACCTGATTTTGAACAGCGTCCTGAAACCTCTCCATATAACAAGATGCCTTTACATATAAGGGTCTGCTGGTTTGACCATGTCAGTGACAAGCCATTTGGAAGCCAATGGCAGATCCACATGGCCCCAACACAGATGTTTTATCACACACCTGCCCACCATTGCTCTAGGCCCACTACTCAGCAGGATCCAACTTTCTGGCATCTCTGTTAAACACCATTTTAATGAAAACCAGTCAATCAAGGCACTGTCTGGTATACTCATTGTTGGAAAAAGTATAAACGGCAGCCATACCCCAGAGAAAAAGCCCAACATGGCGCCTAAGGACTTCTTCTTCCTACCTTCTTCTTTTCTGAAGTGGCGCGAAAAGTTCCCGCCCGGGTGAACTCTCCCACTGGTGCCAATTTCAAATCTTGCTGGCGGGGAACCTTAGCCCCAATGAGAACTAACTCCTGGGCTCCGGAGCTGATATCTGAAAGAACTTGCCAATCAAAGGGTTGCCTGCCATTTATCTAAGTCCTTTCATCTCCTCCTTAGTTCTATATAAGCACACAGCTTTTTGCAATAAAATTGGAATTCTCCCGGCGAAGTGCCTTTGAATGGGGAGTTCTTTCATTCTGGTGCCCCGTTTGAGGATACGGGTGAGCTCTTTCCAACAAGAGCCCCGTCCCCCGTTCCGCCCAGACACTCCATCCTGGTCTGCTCTTTTCAGACGCCAGCTTCCTGCACTCACCACTGATCTGATGTATGTAAGCCTCCCCTGACCCCGGCTCGCCAACTTCCTTCGGGCTACCGCTAGTTTTGTGACCCTGATCTTCCAGCACACTCTAGACGCCCGGTAGGGGAGAGGGAATTCCTCCCACCAAGACCTTTACTGGTCACAGTGGACCCTCTAGTGATCCGTTTTCCTTTGGGGCATGAGGGTTCTGAGTTTACACGAGAGGCTCTGTGGTTTTTCCTTCTTTGCTGCCACTGCTGCTGCTGGCTAGATTTGCTGTTTCCTGCAGGGCTGCTGTGTCTGGCTGAAGCTGCCTCTCTGCTCAGGGAAAACTGAACTCCCGTCTTAGAACTGCATTCTGCTGGAGCTGGAGTTCTGTTTTCATTACTGACTCCTTCAGCTGCGTTCGAAAACTTTCCTGACGTCAGGTTGCCCATGGCTCCAAACCCATTGGGTCTTGCAGATCGCACTTCACTGGTGACGACCAGGTAGTACCCTCTGTATTTCCTCGCGACAGCTGGTCATTTTGGGGACACCCACGTGACCCCCATTCGCCCTGAATTTCCTGGAAGCCGTTCCAGCTCGGGTTTTCTCTTTGTCTCTCTCGCTTACTCTTATTCTCTCTCTCTCTCTCTCTCTCTCTCTCTCTCTCTCTCTCTCTCTCTCTCTCTCTTCCATCTCTCCCTGTGACAATGGGCACCTCTTCATCTGTACCTGAAGCCTCACCTCTCAAATGTTTAATGAAAAATCTGGCCACACTCTCCCTCACACCAGACATCAAGCCCAAACTTTTAATTAAATTCTGTACCCAAGATTGGCCTCCATATCCACTGGATAATGGCAATCATTGGCCTCCAGAAGGCTCCTTAGATCCAAACCTCCCCTGGGACCTTTTTAACTACTGCCAGCGTCTGGAAAAGTGGAGGGAGATTCCCTGCATTGAAGGTATTAGCCTTCCCACACAGCACCTTGTCTCTGCTCCTCCTGCCCTCCCCCTCAGGTCCTCCTTGCTTGCAATCCCCTCTCTTTCCCTACTTCTACTTCTGACTTCACAGATTCTTCCTCATTCAACCCAGCAGAAGAACCCCCACCTTCTCCCCAGCCCCATCTCCCCCTTCTCTTCTGCAATACCCTCCTCATCCTCTGCCTGATTCCATGGATCCTCAGCCTTCCATTTTATCCCCCTCCCCTCCGTCCTCTTCTGCCTGCTCCACTTCCTCCTCTTCCAAAGAGACACTCCCTTCCCCTCCCTCTCCTTTCTGTCCTCCGCCTACCTCTCTCAGTCCTCCTTTTACCAGGTCTAAAAGACTCCTTCCCACCCCTAAGACAATCGCACCCCTTCGTGAGGTAGCTGGTCCCGAGGGTGTCATCAGAGTCCACGTGCCCTTCTCCAGGTCAGACATTACTCAGCTAGAGAGCAAGTTAGGCTCAATCACCACTAAACCCACCACTTACATTCGGGAGTTTCAATGGGTCCTGCAAGCATATAGCCTCACTCATCATGACATATACATGCTCTTGGCGAATACACTTCTCCCCGAGGAAAGGCAATGGGTCTGGGAGCTAGCCCAAGCCCATGCTGATGAAAATCATAGGACCAATCCTGACCACCCCACGGGCTCTCATGCTGTCCCAGAGCAGGAACCCTATGGGATTACAACACCCCTGAAGGCTTACAGACTCATGACATTTTTACATCCTGCCTCTTGGCGGGCCTGAAAAAGGCGACCCACAAGGCTGTTAACTTTAAAAAGGTGCAGGAGGTCATTCAAAGGAAGGAGGAAACACCTTCAGAATTCCTGGATAGACTAACCAAGGCCCTTCAACACTGCACAT
Organism: Callospermophilus lateralis; assembly: GCF_048772815.1. Taxonomy (NCBI): domain Eukaryota; kingdom Metazoa; phylum Chordata; class Mammalia; order Rodentia; family Sciuridae; genus Callospermophilus; species Callospermophilus lateralis. The sequence continues at coordinate 821,065 of NW_027514358.1, read as the reverse complement.
AACTCGACCCAGAAACCCCTGATGGCCGTCATCTCTTAATGACATATGTTCTGGCCCAAAAATACTCTGACATTAAAGCCAAGCTTAAAAAGCTTGAACAGGGCCCTGCTACTCCTCAGACCAAAATCCTCGCTGTCTCTTTAAAGGTTTTTCATGGTAGAGAGGATGAAAGTGAATGCCGTAGGCAGAGAGCTGAAAATGCCAAATTCCAAATGTTGGCCCAGGTCATTCAGAGAAGGTCATCACCACGCCGTCCCAATGTGACACCCCCTGGAGCTTGCTTCAAATGTGGTAAGGATTGTCCTTCGCCGAGAACACCCTACAACCCCTGCCCAACATGCCATCAAAGAAGACACTGGGGGGCAGACTGCCCAACAACCCGGAAGGGAGGTTGGTCAGCCACCCGGCAACCTCAGCCTCTCCTGGGCTTGGCAGAGGAGAAATGATGGAGCCCTGGGCCTTCCCTCCAAACTATTACCATCAAGAATCAAGAACCTAGGGTCACCTTCCTGGTGGATGGACGCTTCATTACCTTCCTTTTGGATACTGGTGCCACTTTTTCGGTCTTGAGGGAGTATTGGGGTTCTACCACACCCTCAAAAACTCCTATTGTCGTGGTAGGAGGTAAACATATTTTCCCTCAAAATCCCTTTTGTCCTTCACTCACTCCTTTCTCGTTATGAGCCATTGCCCCATTCCCCTTCTGGAAAGGGACATACTCTCACTATTAAAAGTCACCATTCACATATCACCCCACACCTCTCCTACCTCTCATTTCCTCATGATGTTCCTAGGGGCAGATACACCTCCTTCATGCACTCTCCCACGACTATCTAAACCAGTTAACCCTGAGTTTTAGGACACAACTACACACTTTATGGCTAAATGCAGTCCTATTCATATTGTCTTACTGGACCCTTCAAGATATATTAGCCAACCATGATATCCACTCACAACCACAGCCTTCCTCGGATTAGAAGCCATCATCCAGGATTTATAATGAAATGGGTATCTTAGGCCTACACACTCTCCTTTCAACACCCCCATTCTGGCAGTTAAGAAACCTAACGTGTCCTACAGGCTGGTTCTAGACCTTCCCCTTGTCTACTCCTCTGTGGTCCCCATCCACCAGCTAGTGTCCAACCCTTACACCCTCCTCTCTCAGATCCCTGCCACTACTACCCACTTCTTGGTTCTAAATTTGAAACATGCATTCTTTTCTATCCCCTTGTTCTCAGAATCTCAGGATATCTTTGCTTTTACTTGCACTGACTCTCACACCCGCCATTCTCATCAGCTTACCTGGACTGTCCTCCCACAGGGATTCGGGGATAGCACCCATCTCTTTGGCCAAGTTCTTGCCCAGGACCTCACATCCTTTCACCCGACCTGTCCTGACTCTACTCTCCTTCAATATGTCGATGACCTTCTTCTATGTAGTCTCTCTGGGAACACTCTCAATCCCACACTGCTCAGCTTCTTAATTTCCTAGCATACAAGAGAAATAGGAAGTCTCCCCACAAGGCCCAGGTTTCCCAGTCTTCTGTCACCTTTCTTGGTTTTTGCCTTACACCCAGAAAAAAGGAAATAACACTGGATAGGAGGCAACTCCTCTCTGATCTTCCAGTGCCCCATACAAAAGCCAAAATACTATCATTCCTAGGACTAGCAGGTTATTTTAGGGCCTGGATCCCAAATTATTCTCTTCTATACAAATCCTGTATGAACTAGCAAAGGGACCCCCTAGTGAATCTCTTGCCTCCTCCCCAAACTACCACTTGCGCAGGCTTCAGCAACTTGTCTTAAAGGCACTTGCCCTTCACCTTCCTGATCTTTCAAGACCATTTCATGTATATGTCCATGAAAAAGGGAGGCAAGAACTTGGGGTCTTAGGTCAAAACTATGGGCCTACATTTGCACCTGTGGCATATTTGTCCAAGCAAATTGACCCTACCCTCCGTGAGTGGGCCCCTTGCTTAAGAGCTCTGGCTGCTGGACAAATTTTACACAAAGAAGCCTCTAAGCTTACTTTTGGGGCCCCTTTAACTATCCACTCCCCACATCACTTGAAGGATCTTTTAGCTTATAAGGGCTTTCAAACCCTTCCTCCATCCAGAGTTCTGTCACTCCTCACTTCCTTTCTGGAAAACCCTAATATTACTTTCCTCCCCTGCTCTGCACAGAACCCTGCTTCACTGCTCTCAATGACTCCCACGTCTAACACACCAACTCATAATTGGTTGGAAACCTTAGATGATTTCCTCCCCTGTCATTCTTCCATTTCTGAGAGACTACTAGCCAAGCCTGACCTTATCTGGTTTACTGATGGCAGTTCCTTTAGGCAGAATTGCACTCATTACTTTGGATACACTGTAGTTTCAGCCACTGAGATTATAGAGGCCAAAGCTCTGCCTTCAGGAACTACCAACCAGCAGTCTGAACTTATAGTAGCCACTCGTGCCTGCCTTCTAGCACAAGGCAAATCCCTAACCCTTTATACTGATTCAAAATATGTCTTCCATATCTTATCCCATGCTGCAATATGAAAGGAGCGAGGCCTACTTACCACCAAAGATAATGTGATCACTAATTCGGCTCTTATAACCAATCTGATAAAGGCCTCCCACTTACCCACCCAGGTGGGAGTTGTCCATTGTAGGTCTAATTAGAAGGACGTCTCTCTTATCACTGAGGGCAATGCCAAAGCTGACCAGGCGGAACAAATGGCTGCTACCACTTCCAATGATGGACCCCCTGGGGGACATATAATGGCCACTTTAGACAGCTCATCTGAAGCCCCTACTTCTTCCAGTAAGAACAAGGATCTCTTCAAGTTCCTTCATACTCTATTCCTTTCCAATTCTCAGTCTTTGACCCTCTTTTTACAGAGCTTCTTCTCGCTCACCCTCTCTGACAAAGCCATGCTACAGAATATAGCCTCTAATTGTCAGATCTGTCAGTGGACCAACACTTATACTCCTTTAAGGCCCAAACCTTTTCCTTCCCACCAAGCCCGGGGACACATTCCCACTGCTGATTGGCAGGTAGACTTCACCAACATGCTCACAGTATGGCGCACTAAATACCTCCTTGTCTTTGTGGACACTTTCTCTGGTTGGATTGAGGCATTTCCCACTTCCAATAAAACGGCTTCCACTGTAGCTTTAATCTTACTGACAGACATCATCCCCAGGTTTGGTATACCCACTTCTCTACAATATGACAATGGCCCTGAGTTTATTTCTAGAATCACACAAAAGGTCTCTCAAGCCCTCTCCTTCAAGAGGCATTTCCACTGTCCATATTATCCCCAAGCTTCAGGGAAAGTGGAAAGGGTAAATTGTACTCTAAAGGAAGTCCTTACCAAATTGACAATGGAATTAAACTTAGACTGGGTCAAACTCCTTCCCTTGGATTTGCTTCGAATCAGAGCTCTCCCTAAAAACCATCTTTACTGTCTCCCTTTGAGAAAATGTATGGAAGACCTCTTATACCCCCTGGGTTGGTCATTTCACAAGGACCTCTCACCCGAGATTTGTCTTTGCCTCTTTTGTATCATCTCCGCTCGGAACTCTGGAAATATCAGGACTGGCTTCATCCGGACCCAGTGTCCTCTCCAAACACTCCTCCCTTAACACCTGGGAGTCTAGTATATTATAATACCCCAGAGGAGAAAGGGACTCTTGCCCCAAAATGGGAAGGCCCCTATCCTGTCATTCTCTGTACCCCCACTGCCGCCAAACTCTCCTTACCAGACAACCGTCTAACTCCCTGGATTCACATTTCTAGGTTGAAGCCATATCACCAGGAGGCCCCACCTGCTGACGACAGGACCAACCCAGAGGAAATCCAAGAATCACCTCCTGAACCTCCCATTAACTCCTGCTCTCCACACTCATCTCACCCATTTAAGTTGCGGCTCACACGGTGTTCCATGCAGCTCAATTCCTCTTTAAAAAGTCACAATGGGCTCTCTCAACACCCTAATCTTCTGTAACTGCTTGTTTTTTGTGCTCTGCTTATTTTCTGTGCTCTATCGGGACTGGTCTTTACCCTCCTCTCCTACCATGTATTTATTCACTCTTCAGGAACGATACTCAGAACATGGCATGTAGAAGGTCCGTGCAGTGGATGCAACTACTTGCTTCATCCACAACTGCACCTCTATTTCCCTAAAATTGTCACCTTCAAGGACCTTCGTCCCTGGTAGCTGGAACTGGCTTTTCATTTGCTTCCTTTTTAATCAAACAAAAGACTATTGTCATTGGTGGCCTGAGATATATAATGGGTGCCCCTATTGGTCATGCAGGCTCCATGATGAACATGGTAGCTATTCTTACCACTCACTTGGTTACCCTAAAGTGTGGACTTCTAGTTACCTAAAGTGGGATAAAGTCTCTTTATCTGATAACAATGGATGGTATACTTTAGATATACCTGACCCCAAGGCCAAACGTTGGGACTATGTTGAGTTTGCTGTCTATGCTCGGACAACCTCAGCCAGACCCACAGGGTGGATGACAGTTGGCCGCACCCTGATTATGCCACCTAAGGCAACCATCCAGGTAGTCGAACACATTAAGGAGTCAGAATCAAAACTTTTAGATCTTATCCATAGCTCATCCACAAAGGATTCAGACCCTTCAACCCCCTCAGGTCCCCCTGACACATGGCTCAATTTGTTACACCAATCTCTTCGATTATTAAACTCCACCCCTCTTTCTGTGCCTCCTTCTCAGTGCTTTCTCTGTGCTTCACTTAGTCCCATTAGCGGCAGGAAATATTTCAGCAAAAACCTACAATTTCTCTAAGAAAGGACAACCCCTAAATGTGACACGTATCCCACTGTGGGAAAGTTATTTCCCCAATACTTTATTTGCTTTCATCTGTTTCCACCTGCCAATAATGAATCCTTTACCCATTTGTTCCTTGAGCTTAAGCACCCAATCGAGCCCTGCATTTATGCAACCTGGACAATTCCTCTGGTGTAATGGGTCTTTAAGTACCTCAACGATCAATGTCTCTGGCACCTGTTTCTTGGTTACTGTAGTTCCTCAGCTGTCTTTGTATACTCCCACCGAATTCCGACAGTTGGCCCTACCTTCCTGAACCCGTAGGGCAGTCTTTCTGCCGGTTCTGGTAGGCCTCACTTTAACAACCTCAGTGGCGGGTCTCGGACTCTCTGGTGGAGCTATAGGTCATGCTCTATGGGCATTCAAAGACCTGCAACAAAAACTGCAGGAAGCACTCGATACCACTGCTGAGTCTCTGGGCTCCTTGCAGCGCCAGGTTACTTCATTGGCACAAGTGGCTTTACAGAACCAAAGGGCAATTGATCTTCTCACTGCAGAAAAAGTGGGTACATGCCTATTCCTCAGAGAGGAATGTTGCTCTTATGTTAATGAATCTGGGCTGATAGAAAAAAATGTTGTTATATTGCAGAAATTATTGACCAAATTGCTCAAACCTAGCTCCTCCAATCCCATAACAGGGTTCTTCCAATCCTATCTTGCCATGTACTTACTACCTATCTTGGGGCCCCTTATTGGGATGCTCCCTTTTTTTGCTCTCTTGCCATGCATAATGAAGTTCCTTCAAACCCAACTGCAAAAAATTTCTAATCAAAATTTCAACCAGCTTTTGCTTAGGCACTACCATCCTCTGATGACCGATGAACCCCTAACATCTCCAAGAGAACAGTTCACTCAGTGATGAAGCTCACTACCAGGCACGATGGAATGCAGCGTACATCAGACAGCGGGAGGCAACGAGCTTGGAGAACCTCTTAATCTGCCATCCTGGATTCATGAGTCTTTATGACCTTCTAAGCTTTCTCATGGCCCTTGGCCTCTTCTATGTCAGTCCTCCAACATGGAACTTCTGCCAAAAATTGACCTTTGCTTTAATTTTTATCTTCATTCTGTTTTTATTCGCTCTGATCTTCTTCAAGTGCTGGTGACGCCATGACCAGGCAACGCTTCCAGTATTTCCTAGAGTCTCTGTTACAGGACCAGTAGCTGATACCAACAATCTCCTCCATCCAGGACTGGTTTCATGCCATCGACAACTTGTGGCATCAGGGAACTTTCATAGACTTTACCCCTACTGAAGTAGCTATCTATACCACTGGCTTTTATTTCTGCCTGCCATGATATCCCCAGACCTGGAGCCCGAGCATTTGTCCACTTCCATTTCTAGGCCCCACAGCACCCCCACACAGCAGGCAGCAGCCACAAATGACAAACAATGCCCCACTTTCTAAGAAAACAAAAAGGGAGGAATGTTAGGAAAAGTATAAATGGCAGCCATACCCCAGAGAAAAACCCCAACATTGCACCTAAGGACTTCTTCTTCGTACCTTCTTCTTTTCTGCAGTGGCGTTAAAAGTCCCCACCCTTGTTAACTCTGCAGCCAGCGCCAATTTCAAATCTCACTGGTGGGGAACCTTAGCCCCAATGAGAATTAATTCCTGGGCTCCGGAGCTGATATCTGAAAAAACTTATTCTCAGAACATGAGACCAAACCACAAACCCACAACCATACCCACAAAGGCACCTCCTTCCCCCAAGTAGGTCTGTGACTATTCGGAGTGTTCTCTGACTGCTGGGCCATACTATGTTCCTCCGAAATGGCCTGTCTTCTCTCAGATCTGGTCTCCTTGGTCAACTCTGTGAAGTTGACAGGAACCAGTGGTGAGCCACTACCTTCTTTCTCAGGAAAGGCCCCTCTTCAGAGCTCTTCTGGCATTTGGACATCTTCAAATCAGTAGGTACCAAGAAAGACTGACCCTCTCCTTGGTAAATCCAAACAAGTGAGACAACTGGGACTGGGACTGGGACTGGCTCGGGGTGCCTGGCTTCCTGGATCCCAAGTTCAGAGAGTTCCAACACCAAGGAAGTGAGGTGAGGTCACTTCCTTCAGGAACTGAATGAGGTCACTGCCTTGGCAACCACTTTGTTTTAGCAGTTGCTTCTTATGGTCCCTTTAGATGGAGGCTGCCCCTACTTCCTGTGACCCTTTCATAAGTTAGAATGGGATATAATCCATAGGCTCTCAGGAACAGCTCTCCAAAAGGCCTGGTTTGGTCTGTCTCCTCTACATTAAGAAGACAGAGGCTGATTCAGACACCAAACTTCATCCTACCAGGTTGTTTTCCATGGAAGATGACTTTTGCTCTCTCAGGTCCTTCATAGCTGCCTACATCTTCTCCAGGGATCATTTCTGCACATACCTTTGAGGTTCTCATCAGGTGGAAGATCCCATACATTCCTGTATTGTAAGACCAACACTGTCATTGCTTTTCTGTAAAGTTAGATTGAGGGAACAGTGTATGGTTAGTGTTAATAACATTTTCAATTTTGATTAGGAACCATTCTGCTCAATGAACAATGGTATTGGGAACCTGTGATATTTATAAGAATATAGAGGTGAAATATATGAACGAAAAGAGAAATCTAAGTAAGATTTGAAGCCCAGAAGGTCATTGGGTTCTTGATTGGGATACTTAGCATTGAATTACGTTCTGCACAGATGTCTCAGATAAATCGATATACAATGGCATAGGACCTTGTACCTTGGATGATTGAATGTAGAAGAGAACATCCAGTCAAAAAGGGATAGTCGGTAGGATTAGGAAGACAGTAGGTAGGTTTAGGAAGAAGAGTGAATATAGGATTTGGACCAAAGTTTTTTAGCAATAGGGTTTCGGTTAGAGAGTGAATGTTAGTGATAGCACATGTGAAGATTCAGTCACAATGATGAACTGGGGAAAATATGTAGGAAAGCAGATATCAATGGACACATTACAAAATCATTCAAAGTGTAAAGTGAGTGACAGCTTTAGACGTATTCAAAGGGTTGAGTTTGAATATATAATCTTTGGAAGAAACAAATATGTAGTCACCAATAGGATTTTCATTTGAGATCATTAGGCAACCTGGACATGGATGTTTTTAGTAATCCAGGATCACTTTCCATTTAGGTATGGTACAATCATAAGTGAGAACTTTGCTTTTTCTGTTCAGAATATTACTGTGATAAAATGTATATGTAGATCAGGTTACATGTATTTGTTCCACCATTTCTGGGAGCAATATTTTGAAGACGTATAAATTAGTATTGGGGGTACAAAGAGGTGTACCCTGTGTCTATGAATATAGAGATAATACATGAATAGACCATACTGTGAATAAATAATATAACTGGTTCCACTTTAAATAATGGATTGAATTGATATCTGTAACTAAGTAAGAAATCTTATATTGATATACAATCATTCTTTCCAACCACTTATACATTTAAAGGTAATATTAGGGTTATGGTTTATCATGACGGGTGTTTTGCTTCAAATATGATAAAGGAAATCGAAAATAATGAGTTTGGAAAGAAGTCTCATGAAAAGAGCAGTCAAGAAACATGGAGGAATACATGGGTTCTGAAGCAGGAAGTGATTTGAAGTTAAACAAATGCGTATAAATTTGCTAAATTGTGGATGAAATATTTATATATCCTATGATGTGCATAAACTGAAGAAATAGTAATGTTCCAGTGTTGAATAAAAATGAACGTCAAAATGCACATCATGTCCCATAGGAATCTAATCTACTTGCATTGATGTTAAACTCGTGTCAGTTACTGTAGAAATATTATGATTTGGCTTTTTTTTTTTTTGGTGTTATAATACAATTTATTTTAGTACTAGCATGCCACAGAATGTAGAGGAAGGAACAATGGATTATTATTATCATTGTGATAATTTAAGGTTTTATATCACCTTAAGCCATAATATGGCATAATATATCTTATGAATTAGAGAAAAATTTTTTTAAAAAACCTATTATTTAAGGACCATATGCACTGACAATTTAAATGGCTTTCTCGTGATTTCAATTTCTATCAATTGTGTATTAATTGCCAAATATTTATTTTAGTACTTTTCATATTCATAATTGATATAAAGTCAATTGTTTAATTTTTCTTGTAAGTAGTTACTTATTACAGCAGGGACATTATTAATAATTCTAAATCTTTATAAGAAAAATGGTACAAAGTTATTTTCATGCAAAATTAAGAATAATTGCCTTCTCTGAATGTTGGATTGTTAATACATATAACAAAGAGCTTTTGATGAGTCTCTTCCCCAGTAAAACATAAAATGCAAAGATATAGTTGAGTATGTATGTCCAAATAAAGATAAGAAGAAATACACATTATTAGCTAGAAACAATTAAATAAAAGATGAAAAGAAAAATCCAATACATTGTACAAACTTGTCAGATGAGGTAGTATTCTGAAAGAATAGCCTAAGGCTAGACCTGGTCCATGACAAAATATTAACTAAAAAAATGAAATATGAAAAATATAGGAAATGCTATGAATTTTTCATGAAGGTAGGTGTATTATCCTTTAATCTCATTTTATGTGCATTTTCAAAAGCCAAATTTCTGGTAAAATAAATTTGTGATAGTTACAACTACACAAAACAAAGTTTCTGCTTAGCAAAATGAATGCATCTCAACCCTTTTTTAGCTGAATTCTTCCCACTCAATTTTAAACCTTTATTTATTTATTTATTTTTATTGGTTGTTCAAAACATTACAAAGCTCATGATATATCATCTTTGATACATTTTTCTCATTTGGTTTATGAACTCCCATTTTTTCCCCAAATAAGAATTGCAGAAACACATTGCTTACACATTCACATTTTTACATAATGGCATATTAGTGACTGTTGTATTCTTCTACCTTTCCTATCCCCTACTATCCCCCCTCCCCTGCCCTCCCATCTTCCCTCTCTACCTCATGTGCTGTTGTTTAATTCTCTCCATTATTTCCGCCCCATTTCCCATCACAACCTATTATGTGTAATTTTGTGTATCATTGAGGGTATTCTACCATTTCCATATGCTTTCTGTTCTCTCTCCCTTTCTCTCCCCCCACACGTCTTTGTATAATGTTAATCTTTTCCTCATGCTCTTCCTCCCTTTCTGTTCTTAGTTGCTCTCTTTATATCAAAGAAGACATTTGGCATTTGTTTTTTTAAGGATTGGCTAGCTTTGCTTAGCATATTCTGCTCTAATGCCATACATTTCACTGCAAATTCTATGATTTTGTAATTTTTTAGTGCTGCGTAATACTGCATTGTGTGTAGATTCCACATTTTTTTTTATCCATTCATCTATTGAAGGGCATCTAAGTTGGTTCCACTGTCTAGCTGTTGTGAATTGTGCCACTATGATCATTGATGTGGCAGTATCCCAATAGTACGCTGTTTTAAGATCCTCAGGGAATAGTCCAAGAAGTGTGATAGCTTGGTCAAATGGTGGATCCATTCCCAGCTTTCCCAGGAATCTCCATACTGCTTTCCAAATTGGCTGCACCAATTTGCAGTCCCACCAGCAGTGTACAAGTGTCCCCTTTTCCCCACATCCTCGCCAACACTTACTGTTGTTTGACTTCCTAATGGCTGCCGATCTTACTGGAGTGAGATGGTATCCTAGGGTGGTTTTGATTTGCATTTCTCTGACTGCTAGAGATTGTGAGCATTTTTTCATGTACTTGTTGATTGATTGTATGTCCTCCTCTGTGAAATGTCTGTTCAGGTCGTTGGCCCATTTGTTGATTGGGTTATTTGTTACCTTACTTTTTAATTTTTTGAGTTCTTTGTATATTTTGGATATTAGGGCTTTATCTGAAGTGAGAGGGGTAAAAATTTGTTCCCAGGATGTAGGTTCTCTATTTACCTCTCTTATTGTTTCTCTTGCTGAGGAAAAAAAAAACTTTTAGTTTAAGTAAGTCCCATTAATTTATTCTTGTTATTAACTCTTGGGCTATGGGTGTCCTATTAAGGAATTTGGAGCCCGACCCCACAGAATGTAGATCGTAGCCAACTTTTTCTTCTATCACATGCAGTGTCTCTGATTTGATATCTAGCTCCTTGATCCATTTTGAGTTAACTTCCTTGCTTGGCGAGAGAAAGGGATTCAGTGTCATTTTGTTGCATATCGATTTCCAATTTTTCTAGCACCATTTGTCCTTCGTATATTGCAGGTTTTTAGCCCCTTTTATCAAATATAAGAAAGTTGTAATTTTGTGGAATGGTTTCTGTGTCCTCTATTCTGTACCATTGGTCCACCTGCCTGTTTTGGTACCAGTACCATGCTGTTTTTGTTACTATTGCTTTGTAGTACAGTTTGAAGTCTGGTATCGCTATACCTCCAGATTCAAACATCCTGCTTAGAATTGCTGTTGCTATTCTGGGTCTTTTGTTTTTCCATATGAATTTCATGATTGCTTTATCTTTTCTACAAGAAATGTCGTTGGGATTTTGATTGGCATCAATTTAAACCTGTAGAGAATTTGGGTAATATCGCCATTTTGATGATGCTACTTCTGCCTATGCATGAATTGGGTATATTTTTCCATATTCGAAGATCTTCTTCTATCTCTTTATGTTTCTGTAGTTTTCATTTATAAATCTTTCACCTCTTTTGTTAGGTTGATTCCCAACTATTTAATTGTTTTCCAATTATCTTATTTTCTTTGAGGATATTTTGAATGGAGTGGTTTTCCTCATTTCCATTTCAGAAGTTTTGCTGCTGATATACAGGAATGCCTTTGATTTATGCGTGTTGATTGTATATCTTGCCACTTTGCTGAATTTATTTATTAACTCTAGCAGTTCCTCTGTAGACCCTTTTGGGTCTGTTAAATATATTATCATGTCCTCCACAAATAGCGATAATTTTAGTTCTTCTTTTCCTAGTTTTATGCCTTTAATTCCTTTTGTCTGTCTAATTGCTATGCCTAGTATTTCAAGAACTGAATTAAATAGAAGTGGTGATAGAGGGCATCCCTCTTGTTCCAGATTTTAGAGGGAATGCCTTCAGCTTTTCTCAATTTAGGATGATGCCAGCCTGAGGTTTAGCATATATAGCTTTTACAATCTTGAGGTAAGTTCCTGTTATCCCTAGTTTTTCTAGTGTTTTCAACATAAAGGGATGCTGAACTTTGTCGAATGTTTTTTCTGAATCTATCGATACGATCATATGGTTGTTGTCTTTAAGTCTATTGATGTGGTGAATAGCATTTATTGATTTCCGTATAATGAACCAGCCTTGCATCCCAGGGATGAATCCTACATGATCATGGTGCATAATTTTTTTGATATGCTTTTGTATTCGATTCACCAAGATTTTATTGAGAATTTTTGCATCCAAGTTTATTAGAGATATTGGTCTGTAGTTTTCTTTCTTTGAAGTGTCTTTGTCTGGTTTTGGGATCAGGGTGATATTGGCCTCATAGAATGAATTTGGAAGAGTTCCTTCTTTTTCTATTTCTTGAAATAGCTTGGAAAGTATTGGTATTAATTCCTTTTTGAAGGTTTTGTAGATCTCTGCTGTATACCCATCCGGTCCATGGCTTTTTTTGGTTGGTAGTATTTTGATGGCTTCTTCTATTTCTTCCTTTGTTATTGGTCTGTTTAAATTGTGTGTGTCTTCCTGACTCAGTCTTGGCAGATCGCATGACTTAAGAAGTTTATTGATATCTTCACTATCATCTATTTTATTGGAACATAGGGTTTCCATATACTTTCTAATTATCTTCTTATTTCTGTAGTGTCTGTTGTGATATTGCCTTTTTCATCCCGTATGTTAGTAATTTGAGTTCTCTCTTTTCTTCTCTTCCTTAGCATGGCTAAGGGCCTGTAAATCTTATTTATTATTTCAAAGAACCAACTTTTAGTTTTATCAATATTTTCATTTTTTTTGTTTCAATTTTGTTGATTTCTGCTCTAATTTTAATTATTTCTTGTCTTCTACTACATTTGCTGTTGTTTTGCTCTTCCATTTCTAGGTTTTTGAGGTGTAGTGTGAGTTCATTTATTTGCTGATTTTTCTTTTTTTTTTGAGGAAAGAACTCCAAGAAATGAATTTCCCTCTTAAAACTGCTTTCATTGTGTCCCATAGATGCCAGTATGTTGTGTCTGTATTGTCATTTGTCTCTACGAATTTTTCTATCTCCTCTTTTATGTCTTCTGTAAACCATTGATCATTCAGTAGCATGTTGTTCATTTTCCATGTGATGTAGGATTTTTCCTTCCTTCTTTTATCATTGATTTCCAGATTCATTCCATTATGATCAGATACGGTACATGGTATTATCTCCACGACTTTATATTTACTAAGAATTGCCCTATGGCATAATATATGGTCTATCTTTGAGTAGGATCCATGTGCTGCTGAGAAGAACGTGTATCCACTTTTTGATGGTTGATATATTCTATATATGTCGGTGAAGTCTAGGTTACTGATTTTGCTGTTGAATTCTATAGTTTCTTTATTCAGTTTTTGTCTAGAGGATCTGTCTAATGGCTAGAGTGGTGTGTTGAAGTCACCCATAATTATTGTGTTGTAGTTTACTTGACTCTTGAACTTGAGGCGAGTTTGTTTTATGAGTGTTGCAGCTCAATTGTTTGGTGCATACAAATTGATAATGGTTATGCATTGTTGGTGCAAGGTTCCTTTTAACAGTATATAGTGTCCTTCTTTATCCCTTTTGATTAACGTAGGTTTGAAGTTTATTTTATTCGATATGAGTATGGCCACTCCTGCTTGCTTCCGAGGGTCATGTGAGTGGTATGATTTTTCCCAAACTTTTAATTTCAGCCTCTGTATGTCTTTACCTATCATATGAGTCTCCTGAAGGCAGCATATTGTTGGATTTTTTTTTTTGATCAAGGTTACTAGCTTATGTCTCTTGATTGGTGAGTTTAGGCCATTAACATTTAAGGTTACAATTGAAATATGATTTCTTCTTCCAGTCATGTTTGTTTGTTTGTTTATTTATTTATTTATTCATTCATTCATTTATTTATTTTGGTTAGTTTTTACTTTTTGGTTATTTTCCTCTCCCTTTACTGAGATACCTCCTGCTGCTAGTTTCAGGCATTACTTTTCAAATCCTCTTCTTGTAGTATTTTGCTCAAAATGCTTTGCACTGCTGGTGTTCTGGCTGTAAATTCTTTTAGCTTTTGTTTATCGTGAAAGACTTAAATTTCATTGTCAAATCTGAAGCTTAATTTTGCTGGATACAGTATTCTTGGTTGGAATCCATTATTTTTGAGCGTTTGAAATACTTTGTTCCAGGATCTTCTTGCTTTCAAAGTTTGTGATGAAAAAAATCAGTCGTTAACTTAATTGGTTTACCCCTGAATGTAACCTGCCTACTTTCTCTCGTAGCTTTTAATATTCTCTCTTTGTTCTGTATGTCCTTGTTCTGGCTATCTTCATAAATATTTTTCTTGGAGTTGGTCTATTATGGTTTTGAATGCTTGGGGTCCTGTAGGCTTCCAGGATTTGGCAATCCATTCCATCTTTCATCTCTGGGAAATTTTCTAGAATTATTTCATTTAATATGTTGTCCATTCCTTTGGTTTGAATCTCTATGCCTTTTTCTATCCCAATGACTCTCAAATTTGTTTTTTTTATGACATCCCATATCTCTTGAATAAATTGCTCATGGGATTTAAGCATCTTTTCTGTGTTTACTCTATTCTTTTCAAGTTGATAAACTTTGTCTTCATTATCTGACGTTCTAACTTCTACTTGATCTAGTCTATTTGTAATACTCTTCGTTTGAGTTTTTAATTTGGTTTATACTTTCCTGCATTTCTAGGATTACTGTTTGATATTTCTTTTTAATGTCTCTATCTCCTGGTAAAGCTCATTCTTTGCCATTTGAATTTGTTTGTTTATTTGATTTTCAAAATATACTTTTATTGCTTGGACTTGCTGCCTCATGTCTTCTCTAATATTTCTTTCCATCTGAGTTAGGTATGCCTTGAGTTTTTTCCCTATCCCTATTTCTGATGCTTCACGGTCCTCCTTTAGAATTTAGTTGTCCTGCATTTTTTGCACACCTTTTTTTCCCTTGTTTTTTCATGATGTTCACGTTACTTTTCAGCTCAATTTGATTGCTGTGTTTCTGCTTTCTTCAATAGATTTGTTTTGGTTTTATATATCTCTGCTGTCTCTCTTTTGTGTTTGTAGACTATGCCTGCAAAAGTGGATTCCACTTGGAAGGAATTCCGACAGCTGAGCTCCAGTGATGTCACCTGTCTGCTATGGCGGGCCCCAGGCTCCTTGCCGGGGTGTTTGAATGGGGGGGTGGGACTGGACTGTCTCTGGTTTGTTTCCACCTCCCGGTCGCTGGCGGGCGGGCGGTCTCCAGCCATCCAGTCGTGCAATCAGCGAATGGGCTGTCACCAGCGGGCGGGTGATCTCTAGCTGCCCAATTGCGCAGGCAGCCAGCGGGTGATTGGTTGCTGGTGGGCAGGCGTTCTCCAGCCTCCTAGTAACGCGTGTCTCTCCTCTGGTCCCCTGGTTTCCTCTGCGAGTCCTGATTTCCCCTGCTACACCAGATTTCCCCTGAGTGATGCCTCTTGGCAGGTCAAACTGTACTCTTTGCCTGCCGTTCCTTGGGTGTGGAGTGTGTCTATTGGGAACACTGGCACTCTATTGTTTTGATTTTTTCCGCTTGCCCCACCCATTGCGCTGGCTAGACAAGTTTTGTTTTCACCGGTGATGGGAGGGGAAGTTGAAGGTCAGGTGCCACTAGTTTTCCCCCCGTCTTTATGAAGGCTTTCTCTGGTAATCCCTCCCCCGGAAAGCCTAAGAGAGAATTTTTGCGAATTACCTGCTGTATGGGAGATAAGCTGAGTAACACACACCTGTTTTGTTGTTGCAATCTGTCGGAGAGTGGTGGTGGATACTTCAGCTCTCCAAGATGGTGGCCGTTGGTTTCCTCGGTGGAGTTTCGGTTGTGGGGGATAGAACTGTAACACTTTCTTCCCCATCTGAAATCCCGAACTCAGCCCCGGGCTCAGTGGCGGGTGAGCCAGCCGGATTCCACAGAATCCGCAGCAACGTTTCTCCCTGCATGCTGGTCGCTTCACGGTGGAGGACCGCCGTCTGTAGCCACGGCATGGGCCGCACGGATCAGCCACCCCAGATCTTCGGTCGCATAGTTGGCTCTTGTTTGAGACTCAATTACAGGACCTCGGTGGTGGAAATCATTCTTCTAGGTTCCAGGCACACCCATTTTTCTGTAAGATCCTAACAAGATACTTTTTCGTCATTCTAACTCCTTATTCACATGTGAAGTTGCGCAGTACAAAGGGTGTGATGCACTCTATTCATGGCCATCTTGCAATGTCAAAATATTAGGATTTCTATGCACCATTTACTGAAGATAGTTTTCAGTACTAGTAAACCAAAATGTTATTTCAGGTGGATGAATATTTCTGAGAATAATCTTTTGAAAAGTAGATTATAAATCCACATAAATGAATATGAATGAAATTTGGGAGTGCATAATAAGACACATATATTTCATATTTTGAAAAATCTGGAGGGTATATATATATATATATATATATATATATATATATATATACACACAGACACACACAGAGAGACATTAAAAAGTAGCATTATATATGCCAATCGAAATTCATCATGAAATACATATCATCCCCAGATTCAAAAATATTTATTTTACTGAACATGGATTTATGTATAATGCTATTTAAATAGGAGGATCATCCATAGGTTGAATTCTCAGTTCCAACAGCTTTTAGAAAGAGTGATATCTTCTCACAATTTCTATATGCCAAGTCAGCCACCTCACCAAAAATATACGTGTGATACCAGGTATGAATCTATATGTGCATATAAAACTACATGTGCTAAATAGGCTACAGAGAAAGGGAGACAGGAATTCACATATTTGTTAACTTTAAAAAAACATGGAGAATACTTTCAACCAAATAATTGACTAGATTCATAACTCCTACCCTATATAATGCAAAAGGCAAGTCCAACTATACACGATGCCTCCTCTGAACTGCTTGTATTTCAATTCTGTTTGGGTTATTATTCTAGTCAGAGTTTAGTAGCGTAGGGGTTAGTGTGAGGGATTCACTATTTTGACTGGAAAATTATAAAATGAATCCAATGTGTATGCAAATATGTGCTACAAAAAATTGTTCCCACTGTCATCCAGAACAATGGCTTGACATTACCTAGTCCCCAAGTAAGACAAAATTAGAGGAGAAGAGTTAGAAAATCTGTGAATACATATTTGGAATAAAATATGCTAAGGAGTTTCCAAAAGTAAGGGACAGGGTAAACACTCCACAAACTGGAGCTCTTCTGGCCTAAAGACTTCTTGTGGAACTGCCTCTGAGGTTGGGCACTTGAAAATATGTTGTTGTCAAGTGCTTTAGCTTCGTTTCTAGTGAGACCAATAAAGGTGGGTCTGCATCTATGTGATCTGGAGGACATGGTTTCTTATTTTCCACTGAACATGAGCAGCAGTGCTGAATTTGCTATTTGTAGCTAAACTGTGGCCCCTGGGGTCTAAGTGTCTCCCCGTGTGGACTGTAAAGCCATTTTGTGATCCTAAAGTTTTCATGGTGTTTCTTGCAGCTTCACTGGGAGTTTGGTATTTGCTTCACAAAATACAAAGAGGTCAACTGGGACACAGTGCTGGAGGGAGTTCTGTCACGTGTGGTGGGTCAGTTTCTGCAGGACAATGCACCAACCATGTTTCTATCCCACATAACTTTCCCCATTGACCATAGCAACTTGATTCTGAAAATTTCCCTGAAACTTCTCAATATTACAAGATGCCTTTACATAGAAGGGACTGCTTGCTGCACCATGTCAGTCACAAGACATTTGGAAGCTAATGGCAGATCCACATGGCCCCACCACAAATGTTTTATCACACACCTGCCCACTACTTCTCTAGGCCAAGTACTCAGCAGGCTCCAATTTATTGGCATCTCTGTTCTACACCATTTTCATGAAACTCAGTCAATCAAGGCACTGTCTGGTATACTCATGATCAGCAACAGGACATCCAAAGGTTCTCCAGTGCCACCTGGTCATGGGAATTTCAAAAATTTCTTGGTATTTATCTAGCCATTTTTGAAAGATGAAGTTGGAGGCACTGTACGTTTCAAATCAATCCAGAACCATTAAATTTTGAGGAAGCTCATGTCAATGAAAGCTATGGAGAATTCTCACAGGCAAGGCTTCCCAAAGATTGGCTAAATGGTCACGTGAATCCAGGCCCATTGAGGTCTACAATGTGAGGTCCATGTGTGTTTTGACTCTCAACTATGGCTGCCAAGTCTTTCAGAATAAAATCATGTGATATCTTGGCTGTGATTCCCAGTGCTTTGTGGAAATACAACCTGGGCATACATCTCAGTTTCCAAGGACGACTCTCATGCGTGGACTCATAACATCCCAACACAATTCATGGCAATACATCTCTGAGGTCAGTTCCAGAACTCAGTCTCTTAGGGGAATCACACCAGAGTTCATGTCAAGGTGGACCCAGTCATCTCTTCCAACCACCACACAAATGACCACAATTAAAACCAACACACTCCCACATGGCCCTCATGATCTTTCATATAAACACTCTTCATAACCTCTGGTTGAATGTTTCTATGAGGGGTGCAGACCAAGACAGTCTCCAAAATAATCTCCCTTGCCCCTAATGTGCCTAAAAACAGGGTGGCTTGGACACCCTTCCTGTGAACCTGGTGTGATCACATAGGCCTGCTGTTAATACTTCTCTGCTTCTCCAATTTGAGGACACTGACTGTGGGGTTTAGATTCTTTGTCTGAATTGGAGACATGAGGAAACCCAAGCTCCTACGGGTTAGCCTCTGCAGGGCTTTGAAGAAATTATTTGACCCAATGCATTCCTACTCTAACTTGATGTAGGTCTAGAACCTCACAAAGGAAGGGGAGAGACTTCATCCAGAATGACTGCTCTTTTGGCTATTTTGGTTTTGTATGCACACATGGGATCCTTCTTTAGATCCATCAGGTGCTGAGAAT
Organism: Callospermophilus lateralis; assembly: GCF_048772815.1. Lineage (NCBI taxonomy): Eukaryota > Metazoa > Chordata > Mammalia > Rodentia > Sciuridae > Callospermophilus > Callospermophilus lateralis. The sequence goes on along the minus strand of NW_027514358.1, from coordinate 802,143 downwards.
CTAAGCCTAAGCCTCACACAGGGCCAAAAGGCTGATTCAGACACATCCTTTCCAAAGGAATTAAGCAAAAAGCCTCAGGTGATGCCCATTCATTTCCATGTGAAAACAGTTTTTTTCAGGCTTCAAAAAGGGGTGGCCTGAGGCAAAGACCTTTCAGACATTCAGGGCAGCAGAACAATTGGTAATTAAAAGGCCCAAAGCAGGGTTTCTCCACTGAGACTCTCCTGATCACACTGATACCTGAGTTTTCTGAGATGCTCGCCATTCCCTTCAGCTATCCAGTACATGGCGATGTCACAGGGCTTGGAAGTGGTACATATATTGGACACAAAACCATGAGCCTATTCTGGAGAGTGGCCAGAATTCAGGAAGAAAGCAGAAACTTTGAAAGATAGCAAGTGTTGCCCATCAATAAGGCAAGCTGAAATCCATTCATAAATTGGGCAGGATGAATGCTGGGAAGCTTTCAACTAGACAGGACATATCAATTGATGCATTCTCTTTTCTAATGTCTACAACCATGGACACCGTGGGATACACAGACATAGAAACACTCGCCTTGTCAAACGACTTACTCGAAACAGTCTACACCAAACCAAACATACCGACTTTCCTACCTGTTCTGAGAACATGAGACAAATCCACAAACTCACACCAACACCCACAAAGGCACCTCCTTCCCCGAAGTAGGTCTGTGACTATCCAGAGTTTCTCTAAATGTGGACCATATTTTATTCCCACAAAATGGCCTGTCCTGTCTCAGATCTGGTCTCTTTGGTCAACATTTTGAACTACTGAGGAGCCAGCGGTGATCCAATACCTGCTTTCTCAGTAAAGGTGACTTTTCAGAGCTTTCTGGCATTTGGCCATCCTCACATCAGTAGGTACCAAGAAAGACTAAATCTGTCCTTGGTAAATCCAAGCAAGTGAGACCCCTGGGAGTGGGACTGGGACTGGATTTTGGTGACTGGCTTCCTGGATCCCAAGTTCAGAGAGTTCTGTCACCAAGGTTGTGAGGTGAGGTCACTTCCTTCAGAAAGTGAATAAGGTCACTGCCTTGGCAACCACGTTGTCCTAACAGTTGCTTCAAAGAGTCCCATGAAATGGAGGCTGCCCCTACTTCCTGTGACACTTTCACAACTTAGAATGGTATATCAACCATAGGCACCCAGGAACAGCTCTCAACAAAGGCCTGGTTGGGTCCTTCTTCTCTAAATTAAGAAGACAGAGGCTGATTCAGACACATTCCTTCATCCTGACCAAGTTTTTTACAATGAAACATGACTTTTGCTCTCTCAGTTCCTACATAGCTGCCTACAACTTCTGCAGGGATCATTTTTGCATGGACCTTTGAGTTTCTCAGTAGTTTGAAGGAATCCTACATTTTTGTATTGTAAGACCATCTCTGTCCCTGCTCTTCTGTAAAGTTAGATTGAGGCAACAGTGTATGGTTAGGGTTAATAACAAGTTTGATTTGGGTTAGGAATCATTCAGCTGGATGAATAATGGTATTGATGACCTGCGATAATTACAAGAATATATAGGTAAAATATAAGTATGAAAACAGAAATCTATGTAAGATTTAAAACCCAGAAGTGTATTAGGACCTTGATTGTGATACTTAGCTTTGATTTATTTTCTGCACAGATGTCTCAGGTACATCGATATACAATTGCATTGGACCTTGTGCCTTGGATGATTGATTGTCAAAGATAACTTCCAGTCAAAAAGTTATAGTCGGTAAGATTAAGAAGATAGTCGGTAGTTTAGAAAGGAGAGTGAGTATAGAATTTGCACCAAAAGTTCTTTAGCTATAGCTTTTCGGGTATAGAGTAAATGTAAATGTCAGCACATGTGAAGAGTCAGCCACAATGATGAACTGGGAAAAATATGTAGGAAAATAGATATCAATAGAGACATTAGGAAATCTGGCAAAGTATAGTCGTTAGTGAAAAGTTAGTAAAATAGGTAGTTGTCTCTTCATGTTTTTCTGTATACTTAACTTCCCTCCCTGCCCTCCCCAAGGAAAGTATATAAGCCCTGTTTAAGCTGTTCTCAGGACTCTCTGCTCTATTGAAGTGAGCTCTGAGCCCCAGCATGCTGGACCACCAATAAACCCTTTGCTTTTGCATGAGACAGTTTCTTAGAGGTCTCTTCGCCTGACACTCATCCGACCTTTACATATGGAGGTTCCACCGAGTTCTGGCAGCAGCGGACGAGAGACCCCAACTGGCTCCTCAAGGGATTTGTAAGGCGCCTTTTTCTGGTGTCAGGTTTCAGGTTAGAGCTTGGCAAAATGGCTGTCAATGAAGAGTGTGAGCTCTCTCTCACGGTGGCTGACAGATGTGTCACAGAGCCACAGGCTACCACCCTGAGGGACACCCCAGAGGACTCTGAAAATCAAGGAACAATAGTCTCCTCAACTCAGTGATATTTTGTTTCAGATTCGGTATTGCCAGCCCATCAGGTATTGCCGGCTACTCAGTCCTCGTCTCAGTGTTGGACGTCCATTTCCTGTCTTTATTGTCTTGTCTTGTCTGTGTCATGTGTCGTTGCTTTTACTGTTTGTGCATTTTTCATTATGGAAAAGAGCACTTCAATGCCTCTGTCCCTGACCCTTGATCACTGGACCAAATTCGGCTTAAGGGCTCAGAATCTTTCTTTTTCAGTAAACCACTGGACCTGGCAGACTCTCTGTGCCTCAGAGTGGCCCACCTTTGGATTCGGATGGCCCTTAGAAGGATTTTTCTACTTCTCACTAATTTAAAAAGTCAGAGATATTGTCTTTCAGGAAGGGTCACATAGCCATCCAGATCAAAAGCCATATATCTTAACCCGGCATTACCTCTGCAAATCTCCTCCATGGGTGAAGCCTTTCTTTGCCCCTGCCCCCGCTCCTAATCCTTCCCCAACGATCTCTCAAACCCTCTGCTCCTCCTCCTCCTCCACCCTCTTTTCTGCCTAAGTCACAATATTTAACTCTACCTCGACTCTCATCCCTCTCCTTATCCCTTGCCCTGGTCTCCCAACCCCCAACACCCTCTAAGTGATTCCCCTGCTGCTGACTCAGCCTCTCCACCATTGGAGGAAGCTAAGCCAGCCCAGCACCCTCCAGAAAACTCCCCCGCGGCACACACAGCCTCTCCTCCCCTGGAGGAACCTGGCCCGGCTAAAGGAACTCACCATCAATGAAAGATTGAAAACCCTGGAACTCCCGTGATGCTCCCCCTCCGTCCCTATGTGCCAATGATTGATGATGGCCATGCGGAAAAAATGCAAGCCTACCAGTATTGGCCTTTCTCCTCTTCAGACCTATATAACTGGAAAAATAACAATCCCCCCTTTTAAGAGGACCCCACTCGTGTCTCAGGTGTGGTTGATTCATAGATGTTTTCACACCAGCCTACTTGGAATGACTGCCAACAACACCTAGGGACTCTCTTCATGACAGAGGAACAAAAGAGAATCCTCCTGGAAGCTAGAAAATAATATCCGCGGACCAGATGGGTGACTGACACAACTTCCCAACATATTCAACCCAGCTTTCCCTAGAATCGACAAAACTGGGACCCCAACACCTTTGAAGGTAAGGAGGATCTGTCCACTTATCTCCAGGCTCTAATAGCGGGTATCTTAGTGGCTGCTAGGCGACCAACTAATTTGGCCAAGGTAATAGAGTTTATTCAAGGGCCTGATGTATCTCCCTCTATGTTTCTAGAGAGAATTATGGAGGCATATAGGAGATATACTCCTTTTGATACTCAGGCAGAGGCTCAAAAGGCATCTGTCATGATGGCCTTTATTGGGCAAGCTGCCATGGATATTTAAAGAAAGTTACAACACTTAGATGGATTACAAGATATGATTTTGAGAGATTTAGTCAGAGAAGCCAAAAACGTATACTATACGAGAGAAACTGAGGAAGATAAGGAAGCAAAGGGTGGATAAAAGAAACAAAAGACAGACTAAGGAATTGACTCAGGTCCTGGTCACAACAACAAATAGGCCAGAAATAAGAAACATGGAGACGGGAAGGGATACCTGGGCCCAAACTAGAGGCCACCCCTGGCCTCAGATCAATGTGCCTACTGTAAAGAAAAAGGACACTGGGCCAAAGAGAGCCCTAGAAAGAGACAGCCACGCCAGCCAGCCATCCTGACTCTGGAGGATGACTAAGAAAGTTGGGGATCAGATCCCCTGCCCGAGCTCAGGTTAACTTTTGAAGTGGAGGGCACCCCAGTAAACATTGAAGTGGATACAGGGGCAATATACTCAGCCATTAAGGCTCCATTTTGCCCTCTATCAAATAAAAGGTCTCTAATTCAAGGGGCTAATTGCAGTAAATATCGGGCTTGGACAACTAAGAGGACCTGAGACCAGGGGAAAGGAAAAATCCATCACTCCTTCCATGTAATCCCAGAATGCCCGGCCCCATTGATAGGCAGAGTTCTGCTCACCAAGCTCCGGGCAAAATAACTTTTAACCCTGAAGGCCCCCAAGTGGAATTTCTAAATCCTTCAGTAAAAACTCCTATATTCACAGCTCTAACTATGTCAGTAGATAATGTACATCAAATCACTCACTTTAGTTTAAAGAAACTACATTCATTTATGAAGGATCAAGAACAGAGTTTTCCACTAACCGACTCACAGTTAAAGGAAATAACTGAATGGTTAACAAAAGCCTGTCAGGTCCATCAAATGGTTAATTCTTATCCTTCCAAGCTTCCTACAGGAAAGCACCTATGAGGAACCAGACAAGGACAATTCTGGGAAGTGTACTTTACTGAAATAAAGCCAGCAAGTTATGGACTTAAATATCTCCTAGTCTTTGTAGATACATTTTCAGGATGGATTGAAGCCTTTCCCACCAAAAAAAAAAAAAAAAGAAAAGGAAAAAAGGAAAAAAAAAGAAACAGTGCAAATTGTGGTGAAGAAGATCCTGGGAGATATTTTTCCAAGATACGGCCTGCCTAAAGTAATAGGGTGTGATAATGGACCGGCATTCATAACCCACATAAGTCAGGGGTTAGCCAGGACCTTGGGGATTTATTGAAAGTTACATTGTGCTTATAGACCCCCGAGTTCAGGACAGGCAGAATGAATGAATAGAAACATTAAAGAGACCATAACGAAATTAAGCTTAGAGACCGGCATAAAATACTGGACTATGCTCCTGCCTTATGAACTGTTTCATGCAAGAAATACTCCCTCTGTTTCTTTGTGTAACCTCACCCCCTATGAAATTTTCTATGGTGCCCCTCCTCCAGTAAGGGACCTAACCCCAACTCTAAGACCTAACGATTTCTTTCACACCCATTTGCTTTACAGACTTAAAGCTCTTGAAAGAACTCAGGATACCTGTGAAAACAGATGGCCACTGCCTAACAACCTGGGGACGAGAGGACTCCAAATCAACATCGAGTAAGATACTTCTTCTATGTAAGACGACATCAGGTGTCATCCCTGGAACCCCTCTTGAAAGGACCATACCAGGTGCTACTTATAACACCTACAGCGCTAAAGGTAGACAGAATCATTTCCTGGATCCATACCTCTCATCTCAAGCCTGCGGCCTGTTGAGACTCTGGCTGGAAACTGGAAACGACTGGTAACCCTTTCAAATTGTGTATTCGCCATGTGGATAAAGCTATAGACTCTCCCCTTGACCACCAGTAGTCCTAACCCTCATCAGCCCGTTCAGCAGCGATGGCTGATCACAAATCCTACTGGAAAAGAATTATGGTCTATCTCGTATACAGCCCAATTAGGTAACTAGTGACCATCTCTCTACCCAGACATTTATTACCTGGCTATACGTCTTTCCTATTGGGATATCCCTGATGAAGAGGATGCCACTAAAATTTCATTAAATCCCTTCCAAACCATAGACAATGGAAAAAAACCTAATGGATGTAGGGACAAGTGAGCCAGATGCAGGTTGGCTACCCTAGATTACTATGATTGCCTGGTGGACTATCAAAGCCACATGAAATCACGGCTGTGTGGGGGGAAAGCCGACTTCTTCTCTAAGTCATGGGGATGTGAGCATACAGGGACTGCCTGATGGATCTCAAGCTTCTCATCAAATTCTGTAGAGAAAATGGAAAGAAAAGAGAAATTGGATGCAAATGGAAGGAGACCCTCATTGTTATACAAAATTACATATAAGAGGTTGTGAGGGGAATGGGAAAAAAAATAAGGAGAGAAATGAATTACAGTAGATGGGGTAGAGAGAGAAGATGGAAGGGGAGGGGAGGGGGATAGTAGAGAATAGGAAAGGTAGCAGAATACAACAGTTACTATTATGGAATTATGTAAAAATGTGGATGTGTAACCAATGTGATTCTGCAATCTTTGTAATGTTTTGAATAACCAATAAAAAAAATTCTGTACACAGCATTGGCCATATTACCAATTAGATAACCAAAACCGATGGCCCACAGTGGGGTCTGTTGGTCCTCAAATTCTGCGTGACATTTTTAACTTTTGCAAATGCTCAAAAGGGTGAAAGGAGATTCCCCTATGTAGAGGCCTTTTCCCTCCTTCGCTCACATCCTGACCTATGTTTCTCCAATAGATCCTCACCCTTAGCCTTCTGCTCCAGTCTCTCTGCTGTCACTATCACCTCAGCAACATGATTTCTCCCCTCCAATTACTAGATCAAAAATCCAAACCTCTGCCAGTTCTCAGACCATTGCCCAATTGCTGAGGTAGCAGGTAATGAAGTACCCCTCCACCAACTCCCTCCTCTCTTCTCCTATCAGTGTCTGCACCGGATCCCACCAGGTCCTCTTAACAGCTAACCCAAATCTCAAAACAGCTGAGGAGAGCCCTCAGACCCCTATCCAAGATGTAATGAAAATGGACTTAAAAGTTTCTTTGTCATCACTGAAAAAAGGTTACTCAGAATTTAAAGTCCCTTACAGGCTTTTAGTGATACTAACTCCAGTCTTCTCCTCTGCTCTACCTGTTCTACTGCTCAAGTTTTTGTTGCTAGGAAAATCCCAAACCCCTTTCCCATTATTCCTTTACATCTTTCCTTCCTCATTCTCAGATCTTCAGAACTGCTCTCAGCCCCACCTACCCCATCTGCCCCCTCTGTACCAGGCCCACCGAAAAGTCTTATCTGACCTTCTTCAGAAGTCTTCATCATGGCTGACTTTAGGACTTTCAGCAAAAGAGTCCCTATAAAAGACTTCAGAGTAGATAAAATTCCTCTTTACGTGTTGCCCTGTTCTACTTGGCCACTGGCTAAAAAATCTGCACTCCTAAGGTAGACACCCCCTTACTAGTTTTTCACAAAATATGTGTACAAGGCCTCTGGCCATGAGCTAGGGATTCACAGAGATGGCTACATTTCTAAGATACAGAAGTTACAAACTGGGCTCCATGGTAACAGCTGGCAGGGTGAAAATTAAAGGGAAGAAAGAGCTCTCCCTAACCCAGGTGTCCTTGAAAAATTAACTTGCAAAGAACAGAGGGAAAAAAACAGAAAAATAAACTGCTTTTTGTGAACTTCTGCAGACTGTGAACTTCTGCGCCCCTTCCTTTACATGTTGGGTACAAAATTCTGAAACTACCTAAACTTGGGTTTCAGGGGATTTATTGATTACAACAGAAGTAATGCCCTCTGAATCTGGTTGCAAACGAATAGGACTATTTCCCTGTCTTCGGTACTATCTTAGGCGCCTTGCCTTGTCTGTCCCTACAGCAGTATAATTCTATATACTTAAACATTTTTTATGTTTTCATGAAGTTGTCAACAGATATGATTAATTGTGTAATGGTGCAGATGTTTCCCAGAGTGCTTTATCCTGATGCATGTTCATTTGAAATTCAAATAGGGGGAAATAAAACCTGGTTCCAATGGGCACATATATCCCTCACTTTAGCCATCCTATTAGAAATAGGAGTTGCAGCAGAGGTGGGCACAAGAACCACTGCCTTGGTCCATGGGACACAACAAATGACACAATTAGAAGCAGCAATAGACCAAAACTTAAAGATATTAGAAACCTCCATTACAGCTTTGCAGAAATCTTTAACCTCTCTCTCTGAAGTTGTTTTACAGAACAGTCAAGGGTTGAACCTCCTCTTCATGAGAGAAGGGGGCCTTTGTTCTGCATTGATGGAAGAATGTTGTGTTTATGCTGACCATTATGGAGTTGTAAAAAAATCTATGAGTAAATTAAAAGGACAACTTGAACAGTGTCAATGAGAGAGAGAGGCCAAAAAAGGGTGGTTTGAGTCTTGGTTCACACAGTCCCCCTGTTTAACTACGGATTTATCAACCCTGGCTGGTCCAATAATAATCCTCATATTATTGCTAACTATAAACTCTGTTTGTTCAACCATGTAATTTCTTTTCTCCAATCTCAAATTGTACAAGTTAAACTTATGTTAATACCCCACTAGCAGACATAAAATGTGACACCCGCGAATGATCACTTTTATGACTAAAAGTAGCCAGAAGAAAAAGTGGGGAATGAAAGGTTAATAAAATAGGCACTTGTCACTTTCTGTTTTTCTGTACGCTTAACAAAACACTGTTGAAATCTTGAGAAATGTTTGCTAATCTTGTTCCCAGAATGTGCTGTCCCCAACTGCCAAACTACAGAATGCACTCCCTCACCCGGTTACGCGCAAACTGCCCACTCGCCTTGATCCATTAATAAAAATCCCTCCCTACCCTATCCAAGGAAAGTATATAAGCTCTGCTTAAGCTGTTCTCAGGGCTCTCTGCTCTATTCAAGTGAGCTATGAGCACCAGCACGCTGGACCCCCAATAAACCTTTTGCTGTTGCATGAGATAGATTCTGGGTGGTCTCTTCCTCCGACGCTCACCTGACATTTACTTGGATGACTGAATGTAGAAAAGAACATCCATTCAAAACGGGATAGTCAGTAAGATTAGGAATATAGTTGGTAGGTTTAGGAAGAAGAGTGAATATAGGATTTGGAAAAAAAAGTCCTTTAGCAATAGGGTTTCATATAGAGAGTGAATGTAAATGTCAGCAAATGTGAAGAGTCAGTCACAATGATGAACTGGAGAAAACATGTAGGAAAGCAGATATCAATAGAGACATTATGAAATCAGGCAAAGCATAAAGTTAGTGATAGGATTACACATTCAACATGTTTGACTTTAATTATATAATCTAAGGAAAAAAGAAATATGTAGTCGTCAATAGGATTGACATTTGAGAGCATTAGGCAAGTGGACATGGATGATTTTAGTAATGCAGGTTCACTTTCCATTTAGGTTTTGGTACAATCATAAGTGTGACCTTTGCATTTTGTTTTCAGAATATTACTGTGATACAATGTATATGTAGATCAGGTGACATGAGTATTTCTTGTACCATTTCTGGGAGCAATATTTTGAAGACGTATAAATTAGTATTGGGGGTACAAAGAGTTGTACCCTGTGTCTATGAATATAGAGGTTTCCTGGCCTAAAGACGTTTTGAGAAACTGCCTCTGAGGCTGGGCACTTGAAATATATGTTGTTGTCAGGAGCTTTAGCTTCCTTTGTTTTGAGACCATCAAAGCTAGATATGCATCTATGTGACCTGAAGGACATGTGTTCTTATTTTCCAATGAAAATGGTGCAGCAGTGATGAATTCTCTTTTTGTAGGTAAACAATGGCCATTGGGGCTAAGCGTCTCCCCGTGTGGACTGTGAAGCCCTTTGGTCATACTCCACTTTTAATGGTCTTTCTTGCTGCTACAATGGGAGTTTGGTATTTGCTTCACAAAATACAAGGAGTCCAAATTGGTCGCAGTGCTGCACGGCATTCTGTCACATGTGGTTGGTCAGTGTCTGCTGGAGAACGCACCAACTAGGCTTATACCCCACATAGCTTGCACTCTTTTCCATAGCAACCTGATTCTGAACATTGCCCAGAAACGTCTCCATATACCAAGATGCGTTTTCATATAATTGTCTGCTGGCTGCACCATGTCAGTCACAGGACATTTGGAAGCCAATGGCAGATCTACATGGCCACAGCACAGATGTATTATCACACACTTGCTAACCACTACTCTAGGCTCACTACTCAGAAGGCTCCAACTTACTGGCATCTCTGTTCTACAGAATTTTCATGAAGCCCAGTCAATCAAGGCACTGTCTGGTATACTCCTGATCAGCAATAGGACATGGAAATGTTTTCCAGTGCCATCTGGTCAAGGGAATGTCCAAAATTTCATGGTATTTTTCTCGCCATTTTTCAAGGATGAATTTGGAGCCACTGTGTGTTTCCCATTCATCCAGGAACCATAAAATTTTGAGGAAGCTCATTTGAATGAAACCTCTGGAGAACTCTCACAGGCAAGGCTTCCCAAAGAGGGGGCAAAAGGTCACATGAATCCAGGCCCATTGAGGTCTACAATGTGAGATCCATGTGTGTTTTGTCTCTTAATTATGGCTGTCAACTCTTTAAAAATAAAATCATGTAATATCCTGGATGAGATTTCCATGGCGATGTGGAAAGCCATCCTGGGCCTAGAACTCAGTTTCCAAGGGCGATTCTCATGCGTGGCCTCCTAAAATACCAACACGACTTCATGTCAATACTTCTCTTAGTTCAGTTCCAGAACTCAGTCTTATGGGGAATCACACCAGTGTTCAAGCCCAGGTGGACCCAGTCATCTCTTCCAACCACAAACAAATGACCACAATTAAAACCAAAACACTCTCAAATGGCCTTCAGCTTCTTCCATATAGACACTCAACATAAATTATATAACTGGTACCAACTTTAAATAATGGATTGAATTGTTATCTGAAAATATACAGAAAATCTTATATTGATATACAATCATTCATTCCAAAAAGTTATACATCTAATGGTAATATTAGGGTTATGGTTTATCATGAAGAGTGTGGGAGTTTTGCTTCAAATTTTTATGGAAATCGAAAACAATGTGTTTGGAAAGAAGTCTCATGAGAAGAACAGTCAAGAAACCTGGAGGAATACATGTGTTCTGAAGCAGGAAATGATTGAAAGTGAAACAAATGCCTATTAATTTGTGAACCTGTGGATGAAATATATATCCTATGGTGCGCATAAACTGAAGAAATAGTAATGTACCAGTGTTAAATAAAATGAACTTCAAAATACACATCATGTCCCATAGGAATCTATTTGCATTGATGTTAAACTGGGTCAGTTACTGTAGAAATATTAGGATTGTATGCACCATTTACTGAAGTTACTTTTCAGTACTAGGAAACAAATATGTATTTCAGGTGGATGTATATTTCTGAGAATAATCTTGTGAAAAGTTGATTATGAATCCACATACATGAACATGAATGAATTTAGGTAGTGTATATAGGACACATATATTTTATATTTTGAAAAATTTGGTGAGTATATATATATATATATATATATATATATATATATATATATATATACACACACACACACACAAAACACAAACACAGACAATGAAAAGTAGCAATATATATGCCAATCGAAATTCTTCATGAAATATATATCATCCACTGATGCAAAAATATTAATTTTACTTAGCATGGATTTATGTATAATGTTTTTTTTTACTAGGAGGCTCCCCCACAGGTTGAATTTTCAGTTCCAACAGCGTTTAGGAGAAGTGATCTCTTCTCACAATTTGAATCTGCTAAGTCAGCCACCTCACAAGAATATACGTGTGATACCACGTAGGATTCTATATGTGCATATAAAATACATGTGGCAAGTAGGCAACAGAGAAAGGGAGAGAGGTATTCACATATTTTTTTAACTTTAAAAACACATGGAGAACTATTTCATTAAAAATTAGCTAGATTTATAACACCTACCCTAGATCATGCAAAAGGCAACTCCAACTATACACCATGCCTCCTCTGAACTGCTTGTATTTCTATTCTATTTGGGTTATTTTTCTCCATCATATTAGGATTAGTAGTCATAGTCTAGTAGGGTATGGGTTAGTGCCAGGTGTCCCGGCCGGCAGGACACATCAACGTGGGCATCGAACATAGTTGGGAAGGAATGAAGGGACAAGAGACAGGACAGATGACACCCAGACAGGAGTTCTGATCAAGCTGCAAACTTTTATTGTTCTCACAGGGTGTTTATATGCTGCTGATGGGAAAGCTCTCTTATCGGCAGTTGCTGGATGTCTTCACAGGGTTAGATAACCTCAGGATATTTCAGGAAGACAGATGGCGACAGGATGTCTCAGGGAGATAGATGGTTGTGGGATATCTCCCAGGCAGGATGTCTCCCAGGGGGCTGTTTCTTGTAAGTGTCAGGCTATTCTTTGAAGGAGAACTTCCTTTTAGCCCCTGACATCTCCCCCTTTCTTATATAAAATATTTGACCTACCTTACCGGCCATGTTTTTAGGGGGGGGTTAGAGGCTCTGTTTCTCTAGGAGGCCTTAGAATATCTCCTGATCCGAGCGAGCATCTTTACTAGCAGATTTCGTGGTGGCCTTGGCATGTTTTTGGAGAAGATGGCCTTGAAGGGGAAGCATGCCAACCGCCATGCACCAGAGCATGTCACTCACAGGTCTTGTGTTTGGGGATCCGTGGATCCATCCTTTTGCAATCCTTCCTGCACCCTCCGATATTATGGCCTAACGTCCTCACTCCATGGGTGCGTCTTCCCCCAAGCCGAAGGGCCCATGTAGACGAACCCTTATGGCAAGGGCAGAAGATGGTTTATCAGAGCTGTTACTTATAGTTTTATGTAAGAAAGAGAGATTTGTGGGGATGTAAACTTAAGAAATAAGCCTGTGAGAAGGGTAGAACATCCTTTTAAAAGTTGACAGCGTGGTCTTCCATCTCCAGATGATGATAGTGGATTTGTAGGGGCTTAGAGGCCATAATATTAATGTGTTCTTTAATAAATTGTACCACACTGTTTATAATGCAGGGTCCTATGGTCACCATTAAACGTAAACCCAACAAAGGGCCTAATAGGGGAAGAAGGTAGGGTAGAAATCCATTAAGCTTTGTCCAGAGGGGATTTTCAAATAGTTCCCTTCATCTCTTTTCTAGATCTTCTTGAAGCTGCTTAAATTTAGTGCATACTATGACTGATTTATTGGCATAAAAGCAGCATCGTTCCCCTAAGGCCAATCAAATATCTCCCTGGTTAGCAGTCAGCAAATCTAAGCCTCGTCTGTTTTGAAGGAACACTTTTGCCAGGAAGTCTATTTGGTCCTACAAATCTTTAATGGTTTCTGATAGAGTTTGTACATCATTTTAAGTTGTTGAGACAGGCGATGGTAAGGGTGTATTGCCGTGCCTAAGCCAGTGTACCTGTGCCCACAGCAGCTGTTATTCCAAGGCCGGCAATAAGTGATAAGGCCTGTATCGCCCGCCTCTGTCTTTTGACTAAGGTGTCTAGGCTAGAGGTTCGTCTCCTGGGACAATAGTTATATCAGGGAGTAATAAGGCAAGAACAAAGCCACTGTTCCAATTCGCTGGAAGCCTGGGGAAGGCCACATTTCCTCCACACATAACAACTGTGCCATTGGGGGGACAAAGAGATGGGATGGGTGAGGAATAATTTTGTACTGTTGAGCAATTTCCAAGGAAGCAATTCCAAAATCCATATCATAGGTATTATTCTGCATCACGCCTAAAAGACATAATGTAAAAGTGCCTATAGGCTGTACTTGAAAGGGAAATCCGGGTTGGCATGTATTATCATTGTCCATAGTAGAATTAATAGGAACTGCCATAGGCATGCTTGCCCCTGTTGTCATGCAGAGCCAGCAATTACCAGCAAGGGTGGGGTTGGAATTATTAAGGAAGTAGAAGGTAGTTTGCAAAATATCTAATGTATTGGTATTTAAACCTGGGAACTGGGATTTCGGCTACATTAAGGGATGATATGTGAGCTCAGGGATTTGGGGTTTCAAAAGTTTGATTATCTCAGGATGCTTGACTGCATCAGTGGGTCCTCTACCATCAGAGACCCCTGTAGGGTCCTTAATGGGCCAGTAGGAAGTTTTTCCGACAGTGCCTTGGCACCCAGCTGACTGTAGCTTGGTTTATTTGCCTTCTCCTCCCTGGTCAAAGAGAACGGGGGTATAATGAATAGTGGTCCCCCCTGCTTCATGAGTTTTAGTTAGGGAGGCTTCAAAAAATCATTCTCCCTGCTTGTTAACACAAATTGAGGCCGACACAAAACAAGAGACATGCATCGCCTGGGTATGCGTACGGGTTGCAGAACAATTTTGGAGAGCTTTACTTGTACTAGGGGGAATAATCTTTGGCTTGTTAACACATACCCATTTAGGCTGATGAACTCCTCTGAATTTATGGTCAACCTCGGCACGGAGGTAAGCCACCTTAGTCATGCAGTCAGCAGTCTGGTTCCAACTAGTGGGAGCCTGAGTCCAAGATCCTCCCTTGCCTTCACGGGGGGAGGGGGGGAAGGTACTCCATGATGTTAGAAGGTGGAGGGCCCAGGCCTCCGTGCACAAACCTGTTCAGCATAAGTGCCTTAAGCAGGATCCTCACACAGATTGTTGGATGGATCCGAAAAAGGGGAAAATTTGTACTCAGGGAGAGGGCCTCCATCCCCGGTTTGAGGTAAGTCATTAACCTGTTTAACCAGGCATTCTGGTAACCATCTTGGGGCTGCTAGCTCTTGGTCCAAAACACAAGCTGAGCCTCGTTCCCAGATGAGGACAGGATGTGGGCATTTCCATTTATTTGTAAGGGGATTTCGCCACATAACAGGTGGCTGATCAGAAATGGAAAAGGGATGCCAGTGTGTGTCTGCAGCCGAAAGGCCTTCACTGTCTAGGGTAAGAAAAGAAAGGGCAAATAATGCATGGTTAAGGCAATGCCTGTGAGTGGTAAATACAAGGGCGGAAGCCTTAAGGCTAAATAGCCAAGTCTTTAAGGTAAGGTGGAACATTCCACAATGCCTTGGCCCTGAGGTTTGTATTGAATTCCAGTAGGATGACAAAATTGCAAGGTAGCACAAAACTGTTTAAACTTGGCACTGGTATTTGGAGGACAATTATCTGTTTTAATATGTATTGGTTTACCCATTATGGAAAAGGCTGAAACAAGATGAGAAAGGACATCTTTGGTAGCCTCTCCAGAATGTGGTGATGCAAAAATAAAGCTGCTGAAGGTATCGATAGAAACGTGTATATATTTGGTTTTTCCAAATTCAGGAAAATGAGTAACATCCATTTGCCAAACCTGATTTGGCAGTAATCCTCGGGGGTTAACTCCCAAGTGTTGAATGGGGAGGGAGAGAGCGCAAGCAGGGCATTCTTTTACTATTTCTCGTTTCTGTTGCCTGGTAATTTTACAAAGTAATCGAAGGCTCTGGGAATTTAGTTGGTGAAGATTGTTTAGCTCCGTGGCCTATTGAATGGAGCCACCAAAAATTGGAAAGATGGTAGGAGTTGCTGCATCAGCTTGAACATTACCTGTGTTAGAGGGCCGGAAAGATCAGAGTGTGCCCTGATGTGTCCTAAGAAAAATGGGTGTTGTCTGGCCTGAATTAGCTGCTGAAGCTGGTGAAACAGAAAGGCCGCATTGGAAGAAGCTTTAATGGTGGGTGAAATCTCCAGCAGGGGCACAGAATGAGCAATGTAGGCACTGTCTGTATGAATATTAACAGGATTATCACAAAATGTTATAAAAAACTTGTGTTATGGCAAACAATTTCACAAACTGTGCTGAATGATAGACAGTATCAAAGGTGGTAGGCTGGTTATTGACAACAAAGACCGCACAGCCATTACTGGAACCGTCTGTAAAGACAGTAAGGGCTTGGAACTGGGAGCCTTTTGAGTAATTTTGGGAAAAATAAATGGATGTATCTGGACAAAATGTAAAAGGGTGTCATTGGGGACGTGGTTATCAATTGTTCCCAAATGGCCTGATTGGGCAATACCCCATTTATCCCCTCTCTGTAGTAAAAATTGGGTTTGGTCATTAGTATATGGAATTAAAATATTATCAGGGTCTTTGCCAAAATATTGTCGAGAAAGCAAACGACCTTTAATAATAATAGAAGCTACCTGAGCAAGATAAACGGTAATAAACTTGGAGGATGTGGTGGATAAATGGACCCAAAGCAAGGGAAGCCTTTATTTTTAAAATATGGATATCACTGCCAAAATTTTCCTGAGGGTATATGAGGAGTGTGTAAAAGAACCAGAACCAGAGGAAGGTTATAAGAAATTTGTGTAACAAACTGTATGGCAATGGCCTCTGTGACTTGGTTTAATGCCTGTCATGCCTCGGGAGTAAGCTTTTGAGGGGAGGAAGGGTAGGAATCACCTCTCAAAATATCATTAAGGGGCAAAAGTACACAAGTGGATAATTTTAAATATGTTCTTAGCCATTGAATATCTCCCAGTAATTTTTGAGAATCATTAAGGGTGTGAAGATGGTTCACACGCAGCTGTATTTTATGAATTTGGATCTGATTATCTTGAAGTTTAAGGCCCAAATAGGTATAAGGGTCCTGTGTTTAAACCTTATCAGGAGCTATTCGTAGTCTCAAGGTAGTGAGGGTTTTCTAAAGGTCCAAGTAACAATTATTAAGGTCATGGTAATTAGGTGCAGCAATTAAAAATTCATCCATATTATGTAAAACATAAAATTGTGGTCATCACTCTCTCACAGGGTCTACTGCTTGAACAACTTATATTTAGCAAAGACTAGGGCTGTTGGCCATACCTTGGGGAAGAACCTTCCATTGAAATCTCTGCATAGGGCCGTGGAAATTAATGCAAGGGAGACTAAAGGCAAAATAGGGTCTATCCTCAGGATGTAAAGGAATGGTAAAAAAGCAAACTTTTAAGTCAATAACCATTTTACAATAGTTTTGGGAATAGCCATTGGTGTGGGAATTCGAGGCAGTAGTGCTCCCATCAGGCACATAACTTTATTACTGGCACACAAATATTGTAAAAGATGCCGCTTGTCTGATTTTTTCTTGATAACAAAAATAGGAGTAATCCATGGTGAGGTTGAGGGCTCTACATGGCCGGCTGCCAGCTGTTCCTGCACTAACATGGAGGCAGCCTCCAATTTTTTTTGGGGGGTAAGGGGCCACTGATCCACCCACACAAGAGTCTGAGTCTCCCAAATAATTTTATCTGCATGGGGTACAGGAGGGTCAGGAACCGACACTAAAAATCAGAATACCCAAGTGCATATGTATTTGTTTTTTTATGGGTTTTATAGTCCCCACCAGTCCTTGTCTCAGTCTCACAAGGCCTGTACCAGGGACAAAATTTATACGAAGCATTTGATGAGTCACCATGGAATTGGGACTGGCAAGAATGACTTCCATTTGACTCAAAATAACTCGGCCCCATAGGTTAACAGGGAGGTCAGGAACAATGAAAGGAGTGACAGTCACCTTATTACCCTCTTTATCAGTAAAGCTAAGAGCCCTAGAACTGACATGGGGATTTTTTGACTCTTAACCCTTTTAGGTCATTCAAGGATGGGGTGATGGGCCAACCTGATGGCCAGTATTTGTGAGAAATAATTGTGGCATCAGCTCCAGTATCTAGAATTCCTTGGAATTCCTTTTTTTCAATAAGTAAGGTAAGGGTGGGTCTATTGTGAGAAATGGGCTGAACCCAATATACATCAGAGGAGCCGAGGGAGGCTGTCCCCCATTGTATGTTTGGGCGGTGGAAGTGCCTCCTGAATCCAAGGGAAGGAATATTAATTGTGCAAGTCTTGTTCCTCCTGGGATGGCCGCAACTCCATTAATAGCTGTTGCTAGTATTTTTATTTCTCCAGTGAAATCATTATCATTAATGCCAGGGAAGACCTGAACACCATTTAAGGTAGCAGAGGCTCTTCCAAGAATAAGGGCACTCGTATGAGATGAAGGGGGACCCATAATTCTAGTGGGTATTATCTGGTGCCCTTGCATTGAGTCTAATATTGTATCGGTGGTGGCACAGAAGTCCAATCCTGCGCTGCCTGGGGTGGCTAGTTGGAGGGAGGCAATTGTGGGGAACAATTTTGTGGTAGGTTTGGAGTTTGGAAGGGAATAAACCTTATTGCCCCTGGTTTTGTCCTGGGGGAGGTCGTGGCCAGGGGCTGGCCCCGCAGGGGTTTTCCTGAGAAGCAGGAAGAAATAGGCTGTCTGAGGCCATTTGTCTTAGATCTACACTTACTGGCCCAGTGATGACATTTACCACATCTAGAACAAAGGGTAGCTGGGGGCGGTTTAGCCCCAGTTTGAGGAGACGATATTCCTAGGCTTTGTTTGTCTTTCAGACACTTGCGTGCAAAATGGCCAGGTTGTTTACAAGTAAAGCAAGTACATGAGCCAGGATTGTGAAAGGCCTTGGTAAAGGGGGCATGTAGGGCGAGACCCATGGCATGGGCTGCACCCACCCCTGCACAGAGTCTAATAAAGTCAGAAAGTTTCCCTTTTTCCTTATCTGGTCGAAGAACATCCTGACATGCCGGGTTGGCGTTTTCAAAGGCAAGATGTTTTACAAAAGTTCTTTTGCTTTCGCTTGGTCCAAGCAAGCATTCTGCACCTAGGTTAAGCCGGGGAACAAAGTTTCTATAAGGGTCGTTGGGTCCTTGTCAAATTTTTGCCAAAGAAGTGGTAGCCGAGCCAGTTTGAGGGAGGCATCTCCAAGCATGTAAGCAAGCCATCTGAATCTGCGCCAAATTTCCAGCAGGGAAACGTGCCTATTTAGTTTTAGTGTCAAATGGCGCATAGCCCACTAGCTTAACATAAGTTCAGGATTTAGAGGAGGCCTTAGTTAATTTTTTTTGAGCAGTTTCCTGACAGTGCTCCTCGAAATCTGCATTCCATAACAGGAAATCTCCGGCACTGAGGGTAGCTCGGTCTAAAAATTTCCAATCATTGGGAGTAAGCCATTGTGCGCTGTGGCTTTCTAATAAAGTCAACTTGTAGGGCAGAGTGGGGCCATTGTGAGCACAAGTCTTTTTATGTTTTTCAAGAAAACGCAGGCTTAATTTTTTTGTAGACACTCTGGGTTCCTTCCTGCCTAGGGGTGAACTCCTCATCCTCTGAGTCCTGATCTCCTTGATCCATTTCCCCCACTTCCTCCTCTTGATCCTCGTCTAAGTCTTTGACCTCAGCCTGGGCAGGCTTATCTATCTGACTGCGGGTGACTGGGAAGGCGAGAACAGGCTGATGGAGTGGCTTAGCCTTTGTATTAGACCGCCGTGGGCCAGCTTGCATTGACTCCGTGCCTAAGGCTAATGAACAGAGCTCAGAGTCTAGGGATCTTAATTCTTTTAAAAGTTTGATCTGTTCCCGTCTATGTTGGAGAGACTCTCACAAGGGAGCCAGGCTAGGCAAGGGAAGTGGGGAAAAATATCTGGGTTGCATTTTGCTCCTGAAAGGCTGGAGCACAAAAGGCAGGAGGGATATAGGAGGTAGGTAGATGTGTAAGTCCTATAGGCTGTGGCAGGGTCCTGAGAGGTGGCGCATCTTCTGAATGGTAGCTTGCTGCTTCCTTCTCCAAGGTAGCCTCGGTCCCAGGGGTCAATGTGTCTCTGGGATTTAAAACTCGATAAAGGTGTTTGGTAACCATTGGAGCCTTATTCATTAGGATGGTATTTTGAGGGGGACTAGGAAGGTTCCCAGGGTCCTGGGGAGACTGAGAAGGGTCAATGTCTATACTAACTGATGGGCATGCCGTGGGGAGACGAGAGGTGTTTTGCATAGTCTCTTCTCCAATCCTGACAAGTTGTAAGGTACCATTGTCAAAGGGTGAACTTTTAAGAATTTCATTAATTAAGTTCCAGTAAGAAAAGGTGGGAACTGGCACTTTTTCTGGGCCAAAGGTTTCATAATAATCTTTTAAACAGTCTCTTACTCTAAGCCATCTTTTGCCATCAATGGTCACTTCAATGTGAAACCATGACACAATTCTCCTATGTATTAGAAGAAAAATTTTAAGTCCTTTTTCTTAACACGCACCCCCCATGTCTTGAAGGACTCTTTGAGGCCTGACAAAAACAAATCATGTGACGAAACTGCTTGTCCCATGGTGGGTCACTCACCGTGCGTCATCCCCACTCTCCTCCTGGATCTGTCTCTTTGTGGTGTCTGCTGTGGCAATCGCGAGCTCCACTTGATGAAGTCTTCCAGGAGGACGGGGTTCCCAATCAGTCAAAGGCTCGAGCCCCAGTCAGTGGGTGCCAGTAGTCACGGCTGGAAAGACACATCAACAGGGGCAGCGAACCTAGATGGGGAGGAATGAAGGGACAAGAGACACGAGAGATGACAGCAAGACAGGAGTTCTGATCAAGCTGCAAACTTTTATTTTTCACACAGGGGCATTTATATGCTGGAGATGGGAAAGCTCTCTTATCCAAAGTTCCTGGATGTCTTCACAAGGTGAGATAAACTCAGGATGTTTCAGGAATACAGATGGCAACAGGATGTCTCAGAGACACAGTTGGCTACAGGATGTCTCCCAGACAGGATGTCTCCATGGGGGCTGTTTCTTGTAAGTGTCAGGCTATTCTTTGAAGGTGAATTCCTTCTACGCCTGACAGTCAGGGATTCAGTATTTCAAATGGAAAATTGGAAAAAGAATCCAATGTGTATTCAGAACAATGCCTTGACATTACCTTCATCCCATGTAAGACACAATTAGAGGAGAAGAGTTAGAAAATCTGTGAATACACATCTGGAATGGAAAATGCTCAGGAGTTCACAACCTTGGAGGTGGTATAGGAGTTTCCAAAAGTCAGGGACAGGGTAAAAACTCCAAAAACATGGAGCTCTGCCGGCCTAAATATTTCTTGAGGAACTTCATCTGAGGTTGTTTTTAGGAGCTTTAGCTTCCTTTATAGTGAGACGATCAAAGCTGGGTCAGCATCTATGTGACCTAGAGGACATTGTTTCTTATTTTCCAATGAACATGAGGCAGCAGTGCTGAATTCTCTCTTTGTAGGGAAACTGTGGCCACTGGTGGCTAAGTGTCTCCCAGGGTGGAATGTGAAGCCATTGGTCATCCTCCAATTTTTGTGGTGTTTCTTGCAGCTGCACTGGGAGTTTGATATTTGCTTCACAAAATACAAGAAGTTCAACTGGGACACAGTGATGGAGGGAGTTCTGTCACGTGTGGTGGGTAAGGGTCTGCAGGAGAATGCACCAACAAGGCTTCTATCCCACATAGCTTGCCCTCTTGACCATAGCAATCTGATTGTAAACATTGCCCTGAATCCTCTCCATATAACAAGATGCCTTTACATACAAGGATCTGGGGCTTGTACCATGTCAGTCACAAACCATTTGGAAGCGAAGGGCAGATGCAGATGACCCGACCACAGATGTTTTAACACACACCAGCACACCACTGCTCTAGGCCGACTACTCAGCAGGCTCCAAATTACTGGCATCTCCGTTCTACACCATTTTCATGAAACCCAGTCAATCAAGGCACTGTCTGTAACACTGATGGTCATCAATAGGACATCCAAAGGTTCTCCAGGTCCACCTGGTCATGGGAATGTCAAAAATTTAAAGGTATTTATCTAGCCATTTTTCAAGGGTGAAGTTGGAGGCACTGTGGGTTTCAATTCATTCAGGAATGATTAAATGGAGAGGAAGCTCATTTCAATGAAAGCTCTGGAGAACTATCACACGCAAGGCTTCCCAAAGACAGGCCAAAAGGTCCCATGAAGCCAGACCTATTGAGGTCTACAATTTGAGGTCCATATGTGTTTTGACTTGCAACTATGGCTGCCAAGTCTTTAAGAATAAAATCATGTGATATCCTTCCCAAGATTCCCAGTGCTCTGTGGAAAGCCAACCTGGGCATAGATCCCAGTTTCCAAGGGCGACTCTCATGCATGGCCTCCTAAAATCCCAACACAATACAAGGCAATACTTCTTTGAGGTAAGTTCCACAACTCAGTCTCTAAGGAGAATCACACCAGTGTTCAAGCCCAGGTGGACCCAGTCATCTATTCCAAGCGCCACACAAATGACCGCAATTAAAATCAAGACACTCCCACATGGCCCTCATTTTCTTCCATATAGACACTCATCATAACCTCTGGCTGGAGGTTTCCATGAGGGGCACAGCCTAAGACAGTGTCCAAAATAAGCTCCCTTGCATCCATTTGCCTAAAGTCAGTGTGGCCGGGACATCCTTCCTGTGAACCAGGAGTGTTCAAAGAGGCCTGCCGTTAATATTGCTCTTATTCTCAATTTTGAGGCCTACTGACTGTGGTGTTTAGATTCTTTATGTTAATTGGAGTCATGAGAAAACCCAAGAACCTATTGTCTAGTGTCTGCAGGGCTTTGAAGAACTCATTTGACCCAATGGATCCATATTCTCAATGATGGAAGTCAGAAACCTTACAGAGGAAGGCGAGAAACTTCATCCAAAATGACTGCTCTTTTGGCTTTTTGATTTGCATACACACATGGGATTTTTCTTTAGATCCATCAGGTGCTGAGAATCTAAGCCACAGCCTCACACAGGGCCAAGAGGCTGATTCAGACACATCCCTTTCCAAAGCAATTAAGAAAGAGCCACAGGTAATATTTATACATTTCCATTTGAAAACTGTTTTCTTCAGGCTTCAAAAAGGCATAGCCTGAGGCAAAGACCTTCCTGACATTCAGGGCAACAGAAGGATATGTAAGCAAAAGGCCCAAAGCGGGGTTTTTCCATTGAGACTTTCCTGGTCACACTGATATCTGAGTTTTCTGAGATGCTCATCATTTCCTTCAGCTCTCTAGTACATGGCCGTATCACAGAGCGTGGAGGTGGTTCATATCTTGGACACAATACCATGAGCGTATTCTGGAGGTTGCCCATAATTCAGGTAGAGAACAGGAACTTAAGAAGATATTAGGTGTTGCCCATCCATTAGGCAAGCCGCAGACCATTCATAAATTGGGCAGAATGAATGCTGGGAAGATTTCTACTAGAAAGGACACATGTATTTATGCATTCTCTTTTCTATTGTCTACAACCATGGACACAGTGGGATACACAGATATAGAAAGACTAGCCTTGTCAAACAACTTACTAGAATCAGTTCACACCAAACCAAACAAACCGACTTTCTTACCTATTCTCAGAACATGAGACAAAACCACAAACCAATACCCACACCCACACCCACACAGACCCCCAAGTACGTCTGTGACAATACGGAGTGTCGTTTGATGGTGGGCCATAAGAAATTCCCTCATAATGGGCTGTCCTGTCTCAGATCTAGTCTCTTTGGCCAACTTTGTGAATCTGTAAGGAGCCAGTGGTGAGCCACTATCTGCTTTCTCAGGAAAGGCCCCTCTTCAGACCTTCCTGGCATTTGGCCATCCTCACATAAGTAGGTACCAAGAAAGACTGACTCTGTCTTTGGTAAATCCGAAAAATTTTGACCACTGGGACTGTGACTGGGACTGGCTCTGGATGCCTGGCTTTCTGGATCCCAAGTTCAAAGAATTCCATCACCAAGGAAGTGAGGTGAGGTCACTTCCTTCAGGAACTGAATGAGGTCCATACCTTGGCAACCACTTTGTCCTAACAGTTGCTTCCAAGGGTCCCATGAGATGGAGGCTGCACCTACTTACTCTGACATTTTCACAAGTTAGAATGGTATAAAACCATAGGCACCCAGGAACAGCTCTCCACACAGGCCTGGTTTGCTGCATCTTCTTTACATTAAGAAGAGAGAGGCTGATTCTGACACAACCCTTCATCCTGACCAGGTTGTTTGCAATGAAAGATGACTTTTGCTCTCTGAGGTCCTTAATAGCTTCCTACATCTTCTCCAGGGATCATATTTAATGAACTTTGAGGTTCTAAGCAGGTGAAAGATCCCTTAATTTCTGTCTTGTAAGACCAACTCTGTCCCTGCTCTTCTGTAAAGTTAGATTGAGGGAAGAGTGTATGGTTAGGGTTAATAACATGTTCAATCTGTGTTAGGAACTATTCTGCTCGATGAATAATGTTATTGGGAACCTACAATATTTATAAGAATATGTAGGTGAAATATATGTATGAAAACAGAAATCTAAGATTTGAAACCCTGAAGGGCATTGGGCCCTTCATTGGTATACTTAGTGTTGACTTACTTTCTGCACAGATGTCTCAGATAAATCCATATACAATGGCATAGGACCTTGTACATTGGATGATTGAATGTGGAAGAGAACATCCAGTCAAAAAGGGATAGTAGGTAAGATTAGGAAGATAGTTGGTAGGTTTTGGAAGGAGAGTGAGTATAGGATTTGGAAAAAAAAAACTTCTTTAGCAATAGGGTTTCTGTTAGAGGGTGAAGGTAAATGTCAGCACATATGAAGATTCAGTCACAATGATGAACTTTGGAAAATATGTAGGAAATCAGATAATAATAGAGACATTACAAAATCAGGGAAAGTACAAAGTGAGTGATAGGATTAGACATTTTGAACAGGGTTGAGTTTGAATATATAATCTTAGGAAGAAACAAATATGTAGTCACCAATAGGATTGACATTTGAGAGCATTAGGCAATGTGGACATGGATGTTTTTAGTAATCCCTGTTCACTTTCCTTTTAGGCTTTGGTACAATCATAAGTGTAACCTTTGCATTTTGTGTCCAGAATATTACTGTGATAAAATGTATATGTAGATCGTGTGACATTAGTATTTCTTCCAGCATTTCTGGGAGCAATGTTTTGAAGGCCTATAAATTAGTATTGGTGTTACAAAGAGGTGTACACTGTGTCTATGAATATAGAGATAGTGCATGAATAGACCACATTGTGAATCAATAATATAACTGGTTCCACTTTAAATAATAGATTGAATTCATATCTGAAAATATATAAGAAATCTTATATCGATATACCATCATTCATTCCAACCAGCAATACATCTAATGGTAATATTAGGGTTATGGTTTATCACGAAGTGTCTTTGAGTTTTGCTTCAAAAGTGATCATGGAAATCGAAAATAATGTGTTTGGAAAGAAGTCTCATGAAAAGACCCATCAAAAACATGGAGGAATACATGTGTTCTGTAGAATAAAGTGATTGAAAGTGAACAAAATGCCTATAAATTTGCAAACTTTTGGATGAAATATATTTGCTATGATGAGCATAAACTGAAGAAATAGTAATGTACCAGTGTTGAATAAAATAAATGTCAAAATGCACAACATGTCCCATAGGAATCTACTTGTATTGATGTTAAACTGGTTCAGTTACTGTGGAAATATTAGGATTTGTATGCACCTTTCACTGAAGATAGTTTTAAGTACTAGGAAACAAATATGTATTTCAGGTGAATGAATAATTTTGAGAATACTCTTGTGAAAATTTGATTATAAATACACATACTTGAATATGAATGAGTTTAGGGAGTGTATAACAAGACATATATTTCATATTTTGAAAAATCTGGAGAGTGTGTATATATGTATATATACATACACAAACACACAGACATTAACAATAGCATAATATATTCCAATTGAAATTCACCATGAAATATATGTCATCTACAGATCCAAATGTATTTATTTTATTGAATATGGATTTATGTATAATGTTGTTAAACAAGGAAGCTCACTCATAGATTGAATTTTCAGTTCCAACAGCTTTTAGGAGGAGTGATCTCTTACAATTTGTATCTGCCAAGTCAGTGACCTCACCAGAATGTACGTGTGGTATCAGGTAAGATTCTATAATTGCATGTAAAAATACATGTGCTGAATAGGATACAGAGAAAGGGATGCCTTGACATTACAATCACGGAGACTAAGGCACAATTAGAGGAGAAGAGTTAGAAAATCTGTGAATAAATATCTGGAATGGAATATGCTCAGGAGTTCACAACCTTGAAGACGGAAGAGGAGATTTCAAAAGTAAGGGACAGGGAAAACAGTCCACAAACATGGAGCTCTGGTTCCCTAAATCCTTCTTGAGAAACTCACTCTGAGTTTGGGCACTTGAAATATATGTTGTTGTCGGGAGATTTAGCTTCCATTGTAGTGAGACAATCAAAGCTGTGTCTGCATCTATGTTACCTCGAGGACATGGTTTCTTATTTTCCACTGAATATGTGGCAGCAGTGCTGAATTTTCTTTAGTAGGTAAACTGTGGCAACTGGGGGATAAGTGTATCCACATGTGGACTGTGAGGCCATTTGGTCATCCTCCACTTTTCGTCGTATTTCTTGCTGCTGCACTGGGATTTTGGTATTTGCTTCATGATATACAAAGAATTCAACTGTTACCCGGTGCGTGAGTGAGTTCTGTCACTTTTGGTAGGTCAGGGTCTGCAGGAGAATGCACCAACCAGGCTTATATCCCACATGACTTGCCCCCTTGACCATAGCAATCTGATTCTAAACATTGCCCTGAATCCTGTCCATATAACAAGATGCCTTTACATACAAGGGTCTGCTGGCTGCACCATGTCAGTCACAAGCCATTTGGAAGCCAATGGAAGATCCACATGGCCCCACCACAGATGTTTTATTGCACACCTGCCCAGCACTGCTGTAGGCCCACCTCTCAGGAGGCTCCAACTTCCTGGTATCTCTGTTCTGAACCATTTTTATGAAAACCAGTCAATCAAAGCACTGTCTTGTAATCTCATGATCAGCCACAGGATATCCAAAGATTCTCCAGTGCCACCTGGTCATGGGAAGTTTAAAAATTTCTTGGTATTTATCTACCCATTTTTCAAGGTTGAAGTTGGAGGCACTGTGTGTTTCATTTCATTCTGGAACTATTACATGGTTAGGAAGCTCATTTCAATGAAATCTCTGCAGAAGTCTCACAGGCAAGGCTTCCCAAACAGTGGCCAAATGATCACATGAATCCAGGCCCATTGGGATCTACATTGTGACATCCATGTGTGTTTTGACTCTCATATGTGGCTGCCAAGTCTTTCAGAATAAAATCATGTGGTAACCTGGCTGAGATTCCCAGTGCTCAGTGAACAGCCACCCTGGGCCTAGATCTCATTTTACAAGGGTGATTCTCATGTGAATCCTCCTAAAATCCCAACACAATTCATGGCAATACGTCTCTGAGGTGAGGTCCACAACTCAGTCTCTAAGGGGAATCACAACAGAGTTAAAGCCAAGGTGGACCCAGTCATCTATTCCAACGGCCACACATGACCACAATTAAAACCAAAACACTCCCACATGGCCCTCATCTTCTTCCATATGGACACTCATCATTACCTCTGGCTTGAGGTTTCCATGAGGGGCACAGCCCAAGACAGTGTCCAAAATAACCTCCATTGCCCCTCATTTGCCTAAAGTCAGGGTGTCCTGGACACTCGTCCGGGGAACCAGGAGTGATCAAATAGGCCTGCAATTAATATTGCTTTGCTCCTCCAATTTGAGGCCTACTGACTGTCAGGTATAGATTCTTTATGTGATTTGGATTCTGGAGAAAACCCAAGCACCTATGGGATAGCCTCTAAAGGGCTTTGAAGAACTCATTTGATCCAAAGGTTCCTATTCTCACTTGATGGAGGTCAGGAACCTTACAGGGGAAGGCGAGAGACTTCTTCTATAATGACTGCTATTTTGGCCAATTTAGTTTTGGATGCAAACATGGGATTTTCTTTACATCCATCATGTGCTGAGAATCTAAGCCAAAGCCTAACACAGGACCTAGAGCCTGATTCAGACATATCCCTTTCCAATGCAATTAAGCAAAGAGTCATAGGTGATGCCCATTGATTTCCATTTGAAAACTGTTTTCTTTAGGCTTCCCAAAGGGGTGGCCAGAGGCAAAGACCTTCCTGACATTGAGGGCAACAGAACAATAGGTAACCAAAGCAGTATTTCTCCACTGAGACTTTCCTGATTATACTGATATCTGAGTTTTCTGAGTTGCTCGCCATTCCCTTCAGCTATCCAGTACATGGCCATGTCACAGAGCTTGGTGGTGGTATACATCTTGGACACAAAACCATGAGCCTATTCTGGAAAGTGGCCAGAATTCAGAAAGAAAACAGGAACTTAGGAAGATATCAGGGGTTGCCCATCAATAATGCAAGCCACAGTCCATTCATAAACGGGAAGTATGAATCCGGGGAAGCTTTCTACTAGACAGGACACATCCATTGAAGCATTCTCTTTTCTAATGTCTACAACCCCTGACACAGTGGGATACACAGACCTAGAAACACTCGCCTCTTCAAACGACTTACTAGAATCAATTAACTCCAAACAAAACAAACTGCCTTTCTTACCTAATCTCAGAACATGAGACAAAACCACAAACACACACCCACACCCACAAATGCACCTCCTTCCCCCAAGTAGGTCTGTGACTATCCGCAGTGTCCTCTGACTGGTGGGCCATACTATGTTTCCATGAAATGGCCTGTTCTGTCTCAGATCTGTTCTCCTTGTTTAACTCTGTGAAGTTGACAGGAGCCAGCGGTGAGCCACAACCTGGTTTCTCAGGAAAGGGCCCTCTTCAGAGCTTTACTGGCATTTGGCCATCCTCACATCAGTAGGTACCAAGAAAGACTGACTCTGTCCTTGGTAAATCCAAACAAGTGAGATCACTGGGACTGGGACTGGGACTGGCTGTGGGTGCCTGGCTTCCTGGACCACATGTTCAGAGATTTCGAACACCAAGGAAGTGAGGTGAGGTCACTTCCTTCAGGAACTGAATGAGGTCACTGCCTTGGCAAACACATTGTCCTAATTGTTGCTTCCAAGGCCCCATGAGATGGAGGCTGCCCCTACTTCCTGTGACACTTTCACAAGTTAGAATGGTATATCATCCATAGGCATTCCAGAGCAGCTCTCCACACTGGCCTGTTTTGGTCCATCTTCTCTACATTAAGAAGAGAGAGGCAGATTCAGACACAACCCTTCATCCTGACCAGGTTGTTGGCCATGGAAGGTGACTCTTACTCTCTCAGGTCCTTCATAGCTGCCTACATCTTCTACAGGGATCATTTCTGCATGGACGTTTGAGGTTCTCAGCGGGTGGAAGATCCCCTAAATTCCTGTATTGTAAGACCAACTCTTTCCCTGCTCTTCTGTAAAGTTAGATTGAGGGAACAGTGTATGGTTAGGGTTAATAACATGTTCGATTTGGGTTAGGAATTATTCTGCTGTATGAATAATGTTATTGGGAACCTGCGATATTTATAAGACTATAGAAGTGAAATATAAGTATGAAAACAGAAATGTTCTAAGGTTGTATGGTAATTCTAGGCTTAAAATAAAAAAATGTTGGAGATTTATGTGTATCATTTGTGTTGTATAATTGGACTTGTTATCAAAAAGATATGTACAGTTACATATTACTTTTTACACTTAGATAAAATTTATAAGTATTTTTAAGTTAATGAGAGCCTAATCTCTGTGAAGGTTTTATTGTAAAACACAAAGGTAAAATGCCCATTCATTTCCATGTGAAAACTGTTTTCTTCAGGCTTCAGGAAGGAGTAGCCTGAGGAAAAGATGTTCCTGATATTCAGGGCAACATAACAATAGGTAATCAAAAGGCCCAAAGCAGGGTTTCTCCACTGAGACTTTACTGGTCACACTGATATCAGAGTTTTCTGAGATGCATTCCCTTCAGCTATCCAGTACATGGCCATGTCACAGAGCTTGGAAGTGGTACATATCTTGTACACAAAACCATGAGCCTATTTTGGAGAGTGGCCAGAATTCAGGAAGGATACAGGAACGTAAGAAAATAATAGGTGTTGCCCAATGATAAGGCAAGCCACAGTCCATTTATAAAATGGGCAGGATGAATGCTTGGATGTTTTCTCTTTGACAGGACACACCCATTGAGGCATTCTCTTTTCTAATGTCTACAACCATGGACACAGTGGGATACACAGACATAGAAACACTCGCCTTGTCAAAGGACTAACTAGAAACAGTTCACTCCAAACCAAACAAACCCCCTTTCCTAACTATTCTCAGAACATGAGAAAAAACCACAAACCCACTCAAACACCCACGAAGTCACCTCCTTCCCCCAAGTAGGTCTGAAACTATCCAGAGTGTCCTCTGACTGGAGGGCAATACTATGTTCCCCAGAAATGGCCTGTCCTGTCTCAGATCTGGTCTCCTGGGTCAACTCTGTGAAGTTGTCAGGAGACAGCAGTGAGCCTCTAACTGCTTTCTCTGGAAGGGCCCCTCTTCAGAACTTTCCTGGCATTTGGCCATCCTCACATCACTAGGTACCACAAAAGACTGACTCTGTCCTTGGTAAATCCAAACAAGTGAGACCACTGTGACTGGAGCTTGGACTGGGTCTGGATGCCTGGCTTCCTGGAACCCAAATTCGGAGAGTTCCATCAACAAGGATGTGAGGTGAGGTCACTTCCTTCAGGAACTGAATGTGGTCACTGCATTTGCAACCACTTTGTCCTAACATTTGCTTCCTAGGGTCTCATAATATGGAGGATGCCCCTACTTCCTGTGACACTTTCACAAGTTCGAATGGTATAGAAACAATAGGCACCTGGGAACAGCTCTCCACACAGGCCTAGTTTGGTCAATCTTCCCTACATTAAGAAGAGAGAGGATGATTCAGACACATGCTTTTAACCTGACCGGGTTGTTTGCCATGGAAGATGACGTTTGCTCTCTCAGGCCTTTCATAGCTGCCTGCATCTTCTCCAGGGATCATATCTGCATGGACCTTTGAGGTTGTCAACAGGTGGAAGGTCCCCTACACCCCTGTATTGTAAGACCAACTCTGTCCCTGCTCTTCTGTAAAGTTGGATTGAGGGAAAAGTGTATAGTTAGGATTAATAACATGTTCGATTTGTGGTAGGAATCATTCTGTTGGATGAATAATGGTATTGGGAACCTGCAATATTTATAAGAATATACAGGTGAAATGTAATTATGAAAACTGAAATCTAGGTAAGATTTGAAGACCAGACAGGCATTGGGCCCATGATTGGGATACTTATCTTTGAATTATGTTCTGCACAGATGTCTCAGATAAATCAATATACAATGGCATAGGACCTTGTACCTTGGATGATTGATTGTTGAAGAGTTCATCCAGTCAAAAAGGGATAGTCGGTAGGATTAGGTAGATAGTCGGTAGGTTTAGAAAAAAGAGTGAGAATAGTATTTGGACAAAAAGTTCTTTAGCAATAGGGTTTCGGATAAAGAGTGAATGTAAATGTCAGCACATGTGAAGAATCAGTCACTATGATGAACTGGGGAAAATATGTAGGAAAAGAGATATCAATAGAGACATTAGGAAATCAGACAAAATATAAAGTGAGTGATAGGATTAGACATTTTCAACATGGTTGAGGTTGAATATATAATCTTGGGAAGAAACAAATATGTACTCACCAATAGGATTGACATTTGAGAGAATTAGGCATCCAAGACATGGATGTTTTTAGTAATCCATGTTCACTTTCCATTTAGGCTTCTGGACAATCCTAAGTGTGACCTTTGCATTTTGTGTCCAGAATATTACTGTGATAAAATGTATATGTAGATCAGTTGACATGAGTCTTTCTTCCACCATTTCTGTGAGCAAAATTTTGAAGATATACAAATTATTATTGAGGGTACACAGAGGTGTACCCTGTGTCTATCAATATAGAGACAATGCATGAATAGACCATACTGTGAATAAATAATATAACTGGTTCCACTTTAAACAAAGGATTGAATTGATATTTGAAAGTATACAAGAAATCTTATATTGATATACAATCATTCATTCCCACCAGTTTTACATCTAATGGTAATATTAGGTTTACGGTTTATCATGACGGGTGTGTGAGTTTTGCTTCAAAAATGATAATGGAAATCAAAAATAATGTCTTTGGAAAAAAGTCTCATGAAAGGAGCAGTCAAGAAACTTGGAGGAATACATGTGTTCTGAAGCAGGAAGTGATTGAAAGTAAAACAAATGCGTATAAATTTGCTAAATTGTGAATGAAATATACATACTATGATGTGCATAAACTGGACAAATAGTAATGTACCAGTGTTGAATAAAAATGAACGTCAAAATACAATTATATCACATAGGAATCTTCTTGCATTTATGTTAAACTGGGTCAGTTACTGTAGAAATATTAGAATTTTTTTTGGTGTTATAATACAATTTATTTTAGCACTAGCATGCCACAGAATGTCGAGGAAAGAGCAATGGGTTTTTAGTTATCGCACTAGTAATCTATCATTAAATGACTATTTTGGGGAGTCTAGAAATTACATAAGGATATGTAACATTTTTTTTATTTAGCATTCATAAAAACTTAGAATTTTGGTAATATTTCTACTTTTTTATTTATTTTTTATTTTTTCAGTTGTTGATCGACCTCATTTTATTTATTTATATGTGGTGCTGAGAATATAACCCAGTGCCTCACACATGCTAGCCAAGCATGTTACCACTGAGCCAGACACCCAGACCCTCCACATTTATCTTATAATCAAACACTCCTCTCCCTCTTCTTTACTCACTTTCTTCCTCATTTTCCCCCTTCTCTCTCTTCCTTTTTCATTTTCCCTCCATAGGAGTTTTTCTCTCATGTCATTACAAACAGTAATATGCAATGAAATTTACATTTAAGAATTTTTTTATAGTCATTCTTTTTTCTTGAGAAAATTTAATAATTATAATAACCTATAGATATATTACAATACATTTATTATACATATGTATCTATATTCATGCATATGTATTACATATGATATATATACATATATATTTAAAAGTACTTTGATTAGCCTGTTAGAAATAATATAGACTAAGTCTTTCTTAATTTTCAAGTCTTCTAGAATTAACAGCTTACAGTGAAAATCAAATAAACCTATTTAAGTAAACAGGTATCATTCTTATTTATCAATACTTATCATTTAAGTTTTTATATTACATTAAGCTGTGATATGGCATATTAACTCTTATGAATTAGTGAAATTTTATTTGAACAACCTTTTATTTAAGGAGCATATGCACTGACATTTTAAATGGCTTTCTTGTGATTTTAATTTCTATCAATTGCATATTTATTGCCAAATACTTATTTTATTAATTTTCATATTCATGATTGATATAAAGTCAATTGTTTAATTCTTCTTGTAAGTAGTTACTTATTACAGTAATAATTCTACATCTTTATAAGAAAAATGGTACAAAGATATTTTCATGCAAAATTAAGAATAATTGCATGCTCTAAATGTTTCATTGTTGATACATATAATAAAGAGCTTTTGATGAGTATCTTCCCCAGTAAAACATAAAATGCAAAGATATAGTTGGGTATGTATGTCCAAATAAAGATAAGGAAAAATACACATTATCAGCTACAAACTATCAAATAAAAGATGAAAAGAACAATCCAACACATTGCACGAACTTGTCAGATGAGGTAGCCTAAGACTAGACCTGGTCCATGACAAAATATTCACGAAAAAAAATGAAATATGAAAAATATAGGAAATGATATGAATTTTTCATGAAGGTAGGTGGATTATCCTTTAATCTCAATATATGTTCATTTTCAAAAGCCAGTTTTCTGGTAAAATAAATTTGTGATATTTACAACTACACAAAACAAACTTTCTGCTTATCAAAATGAATGCATCTCAACTCCTTTTTAGCTGATTTCTTCCCACTCAATTTTAAACCTTTGTTTATTTATTTTTATTGGTTTTTCAAAACATTACAAAGCTCATGATATATCATCTTTCATACATTTGACACAAATGGGTTATGAACTCCCAATTTTCCCCAAATACGAATTGCAGAATCACATCAGTTACACATTCACATTTTTACATAATGTCATATTAGTGACTGTTGTCCTCTGCTACCTTTATTATCCCCTACTATCCCCCCTCCCCTTTCATCCTATCTTCCCTCTCTTCCTCATCTGCTTTTTCACTTCTCTCTCTTGTTCCCGCCTTTCCCCTCACAGCGTCTTATATGTAATTTTGTGTAACAATGAGGGTCTCCTACCATTTCCATATGCTTTCCCTTCTCTCTCCCTTTCTCTCTCCCACTTGTCTTTGTTTAATATTAATCTTTTCCTCATGCTCTTCCTCCCTGTTCTATTCTTAGTTACCCTATTTTTATCAAAGCAGACATTTGGCATTTGTTTTTTTAAGGATTGGCTAGCTTCTCTTAGCATAATCTGCTCTAATGCCATCCATTTCCCTGCAAATTCTATGATTTTGTCATTTTTTAGTGCTGCATCCATCGTGTATAGATGCCACATTTTTTTTATCCATTCATCTATTGAATTGCATCTAGATTGGTTACACAGTCTAGCTATTGTGAATTGTGCCACTATGATCATTGATGTGGCAGTATCCCTTTAGTACACTCTTTAAGATCCTCAGGGAATAGTCCGGGAAGGGCGATAGCTGGTTCAAATGGTGGATCCATTCCTAGCTTTCCCAGGAATCCCCATACTGCTTTCCATGTTGGCCTCACCAATTTGCAGTCCCACCAGCGGTGTACAAGTGTCCCTTTTACCCACATCCTCGTAAACACTTGTTGTTGTTTGACTTCATAATGGCTGCCAATCATACTGGAGTGAGATGGTATCTTAGGGTGGGTTTGATTTGCATTTCTCTGACTGCTAGATATGGTGAGCATTTTTTCATGTACTTGTTGATTGATTGTATGTCCTCCTCGGTGAAGTGTCTTTTTAGGTCCTTGGCCCATTTGTTGATTAGGTTATTTGTTATCTTATTGATAATTTTTTTGAATTCTTTGTATATTCTGGATATTAGGGCTCTATCTGAAGTGTGAGGGGTAAAAATTTGTTCCCAGGATGTAGGCTCTCTATTTACTTCCCTTTTTGTTTCTCTTGCAGAGAAAAAAAAACTTTTTAGTATAAGTAAGTCTCATTTTTTTATTCTTGTTAAGAACTCTTGGGCTATGGGCGTCCTATTAAGAAATTTGGAGCCCGACCCCACAGTATGTAGATCGTAGCCAACTTTTTCTTCTATGAAACGCAGTGTCTCTGATTTTATATCTAGATCCAGATCCATTTTGAGTTAAATTTTGTGCATGGCGAGAGAACGGGATTCAGTTTCATTTTGTTGCATATGGATTTCCAATTTTCCCAGCACCATTTGTTGAAGATGCTATCCTTCCTCCACTGCATGCTTTTAGCCCCTTTATCAAATATAAGAAAGTTGTAATTTTGTGGATTGGTTTCTGTGTCCTCTCTTCTGTACCACTGGTCCACCTGCATTTTTCGGTACTAGTTCCATGCTGTTTTTGTTACTATTGCATTGTAGTACAGTTTGAACTCTGGTATCGCTATACCTCCAGATTCACACTTCCTGCTTAGAGTTGCTTTTGCTATTCTGGGTCTTTTATTTTTCGATATGAATTTCATGATTGATTTATCTATTTCTACAAGAAATGCCGTTGGAATTTTGATTGGCATTGCATTAAACCTGTAGAGAACTTTGCGTAATATTGCCATTTTTATGATGTTAGTTCTGCCTATTCCTGAACAGGGCACATGTTTCCATCTTCTGACATCTTCTTCTATTTCTCTCTTTAGATTTCTGTAGTTTTCATTATATAAATCTTTCACCTCTTTTGTTAGGTTGATTCCCAAGTATCTTATTTTATTTGAGGATGTTGTGAATAGAGTGGTTTTCCTCATTTCCATTTCAGAAGTTTTTTTTTTCTGTTATACAGGAATGCATTTGATTTATGCGTGTTAATTATATATCCTGCCACTTTTCTGAATTCATTTATTAACTTTAGCCATTTCTTTGTAGACATTTTTGTGTCTGTTAAATATATTATCATGTCATCTGCAAATAGTGATACTTTAAATTCTTCTTTTCCTATTTTTATGCCTTTAATTTCTTTTGTCTGTTTAATTGCTCTGGCTAGTATTTCAAGAACTAAATTGAATAGAAGTGGTGATAGAGGGCATCCCTGTCTTGTTCCAGATTTTAGAAGGAATGCCTTCAGTTTTTTCTCCATTTAGGATGATGCTAGCCTGAGGTTTAGCATATATAGCTTTTACAATGTTGAGGTAAGTTCCTGTTATCCCTAGTTTTTATAGAGTTTTGAACATAAATGGATGCAGAACTTTGTCAAATGCTTTTCTGCATCTATCGAGATGATCATATAGTTCTTGTCTTTAAGTCTATTGATGTGGTGAATGGCATTTATTGATTTTTGTATATTGAACCATCCTTGCATCACAGGGATGAATCCTCCTTGATGATGCTGCACAATTATTTTGATATGCTTTTGTACTCGATTTGTCCGAATTCTATTGAGAATTTTTGCATCCAAGTTCATTAGAGAAATTGGTCTGTAGTATTCTTTCTTTGAAGTGTCTTTGTCTGGTTTCGGGATCAGGGTGATGTTGGCCTCATAGAATGAATTTGGAAGAGCTCCTTCTTTTTCTATTTCTTGAAAAAGCTTGAAAAATATTGATTTTAATTCTTCTTTGAAGGTTTTGTAGAAATCCGCTGTATTCCCATCCGGTCCAGGGCTTTTTTTGGGTTGGCAGTCTTTTGATTGCTTCTTCTATGTCTTCCTTTGTTATTGGCCTGTTTAAATTGTTTGTGTCTTCCTGACTCAATCTGGGCAGATCATATGACTTAAGAAATTTATCAATATCTTCACAATATTCTATTTTATTGGAATATAGTGTTTCAAAATACTTTCTAATTATCTTCTATATTTCTGTAGTGTCTGTTGTGATATTGCCTTTTTTATCCCACATGTTAGTAATTTGAATTCTCTTTCTTCTTCTCTTCCTTAGCGTGGATAAGGGCCTGTTGATCTTATTTATTTTTTCAAAGAACCAACTTTTAGTTTTATCAATTTTTTCAACTTTTTTTTTGTTTCAATTTCGTTGATTTCTGCTCTAAATTTAATTATTTCTTGTCTTCTACTACATTTGCTGTTGTTTTGCTCTTCCTTTTCTAGGTTTTTGTGGTGTAGTTTAAGTTCATTTATTTGTTGTTTTTTTTTCTTTTTTTGAGGAAAGAACTCCAAGAAATGAATTTCCCTCTTAAAACTGCTTTCATTGTGTCCCATAGATTCCGGTATGTTGTGTCTGTATTGTCATTTGTCTCTAAGAATTTTTTATCTCCTTCTTTATGTCTTCTGTAACCCATTGGTCATTCAGTAGCATGTTGTTCATTTTCCATGTGATGTAGGATTTTTCCTTCCTTCTTTTCTCATTGATATCCAGTTTCATTCCATTATGATCAGATATGGTGCACGGTATAATCTTCATGCCTTTATATTTACTAAGAATTGCCCTATGGCATAATATATGGTGTATCTTTGAGTAGGATCCATGTGCTGCTGAGAAGAACATGTACCCACTTGACGATGGTTGATACATTCTATATATGTCGGTTAAGTCTAGGTTATTGATTGTGCTGTTGAGTTCTATAGTTTCTTTATTCAGTTTTTGTCTAGAGGATCTCTCTAATGCCGAGAGTGGTGTGTTGAAGTCACCCATAATTATTGTGTTGTAGTCTATTTGACTCTTGAACTTGAGGAGAGTTTGTTTTATGAATGTTGCACCTCCATTGCTTGGTGCATACAAATTGATAATTGTTTTTTTCTTGTTGGTGGATGATTCCTTTTAACAGAATATAGTGTCATTCTTTATCCCTTTTGATTAACTTAGGTTTGAAGTTGATATTATTCCATATGAGTATGGCAAATCCTTCTTGCTTCCGAGGGCCATGTGAGTGTTATGATTTTACCCAACCTTTTACCTTCAGCCTGTGTATGTCTTTTCCTATCATATGAGTCTCCTGAAGGCAGAATATTGTTGGATTTGTTTTTTTGATCCAGGTTACTAGCACATGTCTCTTGATTAGTGAATTTAGGCCATTAACATTTAAGGTTACAATTGAAATATGATTTGTACTTCCAGTCATGTTTATTTATTTATTATATTTTAGTTTGGATAGTTTTTACTTTTTTGGTTACTTTCCTCCCGCTTTACTGAGATACTTCCCACTGTTAGTTTTGGGCACTATTTTTTAACTCTTCTTCTTGTAGTATTTTGCACAAAATGCTTTGCAGTGCTGGTTTTCTGGCTGAGAATTGTTTTAGCTTTTGTTTATCGTGAAAGACTTTAATTTCATTGTCAAATCTTAAGCTTAACTTTGCTTTATATGGTATTCTTGGTTGGAATTCTTTTTTTTTTTTTTTCAGCATTTGAACTACATTGTTCCAGGATCTTCTCACTTTCAAAGAATGTGATGAAAAATCAGTTGTTAACCTAATTGGTTTACCCCTGAATGTAATCTGCCTCCTTTCTCTTTTAGCTTTTAATATTCTCTCCTTGTTCTGTATGTTGGCTATCTTCATAATTATATGTCTTGGAGTTGGTCTATTTTGGTTTTGAATGTTTGGGGTCCTGTAGGCTTCCAGGAATTGGCAATCCAATCCATCATTCATCTCTGGGAAGTTTTATAGAATTATTTCATTTAATATGTTGTCCATTCCTTTGGTTTGAATCTCTATGCCTTCTTCTATCCTGATGACTCTTAAATTTGTTTTTTGTTTTTTTCTGACATCCCATATCTTTTGAATAAATTCCTGGTGGGATTTAAGCATCTTTTCTGTGTTTACTCAATTCTTTATAAGTTGATAAACTTTGTCTTCATTATCTTATGTTCTGACTTCTACTTGATCTAGTCTATTTGTAATATTCTCGTTTGAGTTTTTAATTTGGTTTATATTTTCCTGCATTTCTAGGATTACTGTTTAATATTTTTTTTAAGATCTCTATCTCCTGGTAATGCTCATTCTTTGCCATTTGAATTTGTTTGTTTAATTCATTTTCAAAATATACTTTTATTGCTTGGACTTGCTGCCTCATGTCTTCTCTAATATTCCTTTCCATCTGAGTTCGGTATGCCTTGAGTTCTTTCCCTATCCCTGTTTCTGATGCTTCAAGGTCCTCCTGTAGATTTAAGTTGTCCTGCATTGTTTGCACTCCTTTTTTGCCCTTGTTTTTTCATGATGTTCACGTTACTTTCCAGCTCTATTTGATTGCTGTGTTTCTGCTTTATTCTTTTGATTTGTTTTGGTGTTGTATATCTCTGTTGTCTCTCCTTTGTGTTGGTAAACTATGCCTGCTAAAGTGGATTCCGCTTGGAAGTAATTCCGAAGGCCGAGCTCCAGTGATGTCACCTCTCTGCTTTGGCCGGCCCCAGGCTCCTTGCCGAGGTGTCCGAATTGGGGGGTGGGACTTGACTGTCTCTGGTTTGTTTCAGCTCTGGGTCACTGGCAGGCGGGTGGTCTCCAGCCGCCCAATTGCGCGGTTGGTCGCCAGCGGGCAGGCGGTCTCCAGCTGCCCAGTCACGCGGGCAGCAGGTGGGCTGTCGCCGTTGGGTTGGCAATCTCTAGCCACGCAGTCTCACGCTCGGTTGCCGGCGGGCGGGAATTCCTCAGCCCCCCAGTCACTCAGGCATTGGGTGGAATGTCACCTGCAGGCCTGCGGTCTCCAGCCACCCAGTCACAAGGGCCTGCCTTCTAGTCCTTTGGTTTCTCCTGCTTGTCCTGGTTTTTTTTTCTAGACCAGATTTCCCCTGAGTGATGCCTCTCGGCAGTTCAAACTGTACTCTGTGCCTGCCGTTTGTTGGGTGTGGAGGGTGTCTTTTGGGAACCCAGACACTCTATTGTTTTGATTTTTTT